>NC_051160.1:154083902-154121729 GCF_013339745.2 Dermacentor silvarum
TACAGGTGCGTGGAAGAAGCACCGAAGGCATCCTTATTCAATGTTTCGCGAGATGTTCCGGAGATAAAGTAAGCAGTGGGAACGGAACTTTCGCCGTGCAGATAAAATTTTGGATGAAACATCCGCGGTCTGCGAGCTACATTTCGAGCAGCGATATACAGGGTGTCCCAACTATCATGCACCTAGGTTTAAAAATATGCAAATGCCACGTAGCTGGACAGAACCAAGGTAATGCTGTTTGCCGTCGCTTGAATATACTCAGATTATTTCTTGCATTCCGTCTAATTACTTAGTGTTAATTAATTATTAAACTTCTCATAATGCCGCCAGCATTGTGAGACCAAAGACGACCGCCACATCCTAAATGTGTTTCAAAGAGCCGCCACACCGCAAGCGTCAAGAAAAGCACCGCAAGACAACGCTGGGCCGGTGCCGCAGACCGGTGGTTCGGGCGCGAGAATCGTACGACTGGCACGCGACAGGAGGCGACAAAGAGGAAAACGAGGTTCGAAGAAGTGAAGCTCGAGGGACGCTGTTGTTGAGTGTAGAACCTTTAGTTGACGGGCACAAGTTAGAAAAACCACAGCGTACCACAAGCAAACAAACGGCTTGACTGAACGGCTCAACAGAACGCTCGCTGACATGATCTCAATGCACGTGGACGTAGAGCATCGGACCTGGGACTGTATTCTACCATATGCTACCTTTGCGTATAGTACTGCAGTACAAGAGACGACACAGTTCACGCCATTTGAACTTGTTTACGGTCGGACAGTAACAACGACACTAGACGCGATGTTACCTGTAAACAGCAGCGAAGACTACCCTAACGTTGGTGAGAACATAGAAAGGGCAGAAGAAGCACGGCAGTTCGCAAGGTACCGTATCTTACAACAGCAGTACGTCGACGCAAACCGGTACAACCAAGGGCGAAGAGAGGTGCAGTACAACCCCGGAGACAAAGTGTGGGTATGGACGCCTATACGTACGCCTGGTCTTTCGGAGAAGTTACTGCGCCGTTATTTTGGCCCCTACAGAGTACTTCGCCGGCTAAGTCCCTTAAACTACGAGGTAACTCCTGAAGGCCAAGTCTGCTTCAAACGACGCAGTACTCGCCCAGAGGTCGTACACGTAGTACGAATGAAGCCTTACCATGAAACGAATTGAATAACAGAATTTGCACATGCGATCAAGCCTAGCACCGGCCATCATCTGACAACTGTCCCTTTAAAGTAGTTCGCCTCTCTAGGGCCTTTCGCCGCATCGGGACGATGCTTCTTCGGAGGGGGCTAATGCCGCCAGCATTGGGAGACCAAAGACGACCGCCACATTCTAACTGTGTTTCAAAGAGCCGCCACACCGCAAGCGTCAAGCAAAGCACCGCAAGACAACGCTGGGCCGGTGCCGACAGACCGGTGGCTCGGGCGCGAGAATCGTACGACTGGCACGCGACAGGAGACGACAAAGAGGAAAACGAGGTTCGAAGAAGTAAAGGTCGAGGCACGCTGTTGTTGAGTGTAGAACCTTTAGTTGACGGACACAAGTTCGCCCAGAATAAATTAGTTTTTATAGAAACGGCTGTCGTAACTGTTGGTAACAATATATAATAATTATATGAAAAGTGTAAATCAGAAAATTGTTGAGCAACATGAAAAATCCCGGTACACGTTTCTTTTGATGAATACGAGCTACAGAAAAGTTTTCCCGAGCACGAAAGAAGCCCGCGAATACACCTAAATTGCCGCGCGACTGGCCGCTCGAGGCACTTTGGCTGTATTCGCGGGCTTCTTTCACGCTCGGAAAAATACATTTATGTAGCATGTATAAAGCAACTGAAATCTTTATCGGCAGTTTTTTATTTTGCTCTACAGCTTTCTGACAGATTTCATCTAATTATAACATTTGAGAAGTTGTCTCATTAATTAATACTATGTAAATAGACGGAATTCGATTAATGCAAGAAATAATCTGAGTAACTCTGTGCGACGTAAAAAGTTACTACGTTCTGTCCAGCTGCGTGGCATTGGCCTATTTTTAAATATTGGTGCATTGTAGTTGGGACACCCCGTATAATCACAGACTAGGTGCATGCAATCGATGGGAAGGAAAAACGCATTCCTCGCGGAAGGAGTCTGCTATCGGCAGGCGCCATCCCACGAATCTCCCGAACCTGTATGTTGCAGCGAACACGCGGCTGAACTAACAACGAAGGTTGTCAGTTTCTACCTAACTTCTCGGCCGTACTTCTTCGTGAATAGAGTTAATGCAGAGAAGCGAGGCAACAAGCAGACAATGAAATCCCAAAAGATGAGATCTAGGTGAAACATGGAACATGGGGGGGAGGGGGGTGGAGTGGTCATTTGGGAAGCTGCTTAGCGTCTGCATGCAGTTCTGCTACAATTTTGCAAGCTGCGCCTGACCAATATGTTGTATTTGTTACTGTAATAAAGTGCTTATACATGCTCTAAAAATGCTTGTTTCGTTTCGGCCAATTTACTCTTATGATTTGTATTGTATGGAAGTGGTCTTGTAAAAGCGAGCGGCACAAGTGTTGTTGATAAATCATTTGAGATTGCATATCCATAATTGAGCAAATTGGCCTCCGAGCCTATGCAAGCCATGGTAGTTTAACAATCAAACCCGATGCGGTTAGAGCAAAGGGCATGACGAAGGTAACGGATCAACCCGTTGCTTATGAATAGGCTGACACTGACAAGGGCAAATTAAGCTTCCCGTGGAAGCGTAATGATCGTAAGAGCAAACTGCAGAGACATTAAGCCTCATCGCGCTAACGACATGAAATCTTCCCCGAGCCGTCTGCAGTGGTCCGGAGAATCGCTCTTTTTATCCTACAAATAATTGCCCCGTCAGCAGTCCAGAAGCCGGTAGTTTACTTCGAAGTGAAATGGTCAAAGTAACGAGGCCCGCTCGGCAGCCCCGGAGTCCCGGAGCGAAGCTTCAGGAGGAACGTCTCACCGCGCTCCCTCTCGGCAGACATCATGCAACGCATCTGCCCACGCCCTCCTTTGATCGCACTACAAAACCTTCTAGTATACTGTAGCCTATGTTACGAAGTTATCACTCGGCACAAGAGACGCTATTTTGTTGTTTTGAGTGTCACTTTTTTATGAACGAGTTCACGTAATAAATGATCAAATTCGCGAGTCACGGTTCTGGCAATGTATTTTCCTTTACAGTCACTGTAACAAGATAAGCCGTGCACTGCAGGACTGGGTATATGGCTCAAGCATGGGAAATGCATTCGACCCCTCACACCCTCATGATTGCGCAAAATGCATTGATAAGCTAAATGTGCTTCCTTTAATGTCACAGCCTATCTTATACAAAGTGAAACGAACCGGCACAAACAGATGAAAGCGGTGCATTTAATTTAGTAGGAGCTTATGAATTTGAGAGAAAAGAAGACGGCCTTCTCGTCAAGCTTCCCACAGGGGCTTCTGCGGATGGCAGACGTTTGTAGTGTCGCAGCGCCGATATGCCAACTGCAATGGCGATGACGAAGTGCTTGAGTGCCGCGAGCGCTTCGGCTTTGGAAAAATAAAGTGATTGATTCTGGAATTTCAGAGTGCCACAAACTTTTTCCAGCACCGCATTTCTTTTAACAGTGACGTCCACATGTTCCTATAGTTGCAATGAATCAAAAATAATGTCTTGGAGCATTCCATTAATAGGGACGTACGTAGATAGTTCCTGTTACAAGAACTTAGAAATAATCTCATGCTTCCATTCTTCGAACTACTTCGACCTAAAATACTTCGTTGTTTTTAAAATGCAATGCTACTATAGCGAAAAATATATGGTTGATACCTATTTCATAGGAATCGGCAGAACAAGAAAGTGAAACGTGTCTTCACAGAAGCTGTTGCATGTTTGCTTTATGAACTAACCTTCCGCTTGCAGCACGACATCCTGCTGCCGAGTCGCTTCGGCGAAGGTACGAGCATTTTGGTCCGGCTCCGTAGTGTCTTCGGCAGCCAATTGAGTTGCGACGCGCTCAGTTTCAGGAATGCAAGTTGCAGAGTTCTAAACGTTCGCCGCTTACGCGTGAACGCGTTATGCTTTACGCTGGTGTCTCTCTCGCCGGACCAAAGCGAGATTCGCCCGTCGAGGTCGTTGTCTTTCTGTGCCGCTTAGCACAACAGCTTTCGTAAGTGGTGCCATCGAAAGCGTAGAAGTAGGTGGCATGTAAGCACAGCCGATTCCTGTTGAACCAGGCGAGGCATCACAGGCTGATAGTACGCGAAAGACAAACCATGTGGGGAAACAGCGTCGTGACCTCCACAGAAACCCTACACCGCCTACACCAGGCTACACCGCGTTGGAGCCTCCGCTATGTTGAGACTAGCGAAGCACATACTCTCAGCGTTCGTTAGTGTAACAATGCCATTCCTAGATGGCGGCGTCATCCATGCCCAGAGAGAGCATATTGCACGCGTTCTTGCTGATGTCACATTCGTTGCAGGAATTTGATGGTGGACCCGGTCATAAAAGAATAAGGAAACATGTAACATGGCTGACATGCAATGTCGGAAGGGTAAGCAAATTTCTAGATACCTTTAAAACACAGTACCGACTATATGCGACTTTGTAAAAACGATATATACATCTGAGTCTAAACAACCAACTGAAAAATTTGCTGTTTTGCTAACACATTATAAAAGCTTCAACGAACGCACTCTCGCTCTAACGGAAAAAAATGGAGGATGGGGGTTACGCCTATCAACTTGCGCACGTTACTGCACGTTCAATCATTTTCAATTAGACTCGAGCAATTACGACGCCATTGTCGATACTTTACAGTGATTGTAGCATTCTGTTTTCTCACTCAGTCTCAGCATCGCCGATGCGTTCTGATTCGGTGCGACATTTGTCACGCCTGCGCACGAACTGATGTTTCGGCGTCATCGCCTCTAATCACCGTCATTCCGTTCGGTCCTTTGCTTCAAGACAACGTAATTTCTCTGCGCCCATTATTGCAGCATAACGAAACAGCTGCAGTTTTGCTTAATTTTAACTTGTCCTCTTCTGCATTTGCCACACTGAGTTTGCTTTTCGTACGTCAGTTCGCCACACCACAAGTTGGATGAAACACTCGCTCGAAACCCTCTACAGGCGCGGTGCCAACAAACTTAGCAGATGAAGTTGATGCACAATCAAAAGTTCAAAGCCCCTTTCTTAACGAAAGATGCGCGAACGCGAAGCTTTCGCCCATGAAAAATCAATCGAAGTCAAAGTACAAAGCCAACGACCACGCAACGAACCCAAGAAATGCTGAGCGACCCGGTGCAATCCAGAGTGTTTTATTGTATGCGCAGATAGCTCCACTGCGTAAGTTGGTTTCCCTGCAGTGCATTTTCGACCCTTACGGTCGAATCAATGAGACATAGAAAGCTTCGCTTTAAAACGGCATTTTAGCATGCATTTGACCCACGTTACGTGCGAGGTGCGGTCGTCGAATGCGAATACAAGCAATCAGCCACATTTGTTACGCTTTCATTGCCAGAGCACAAATTAGGAGCTGGCTGTTGTGCAACCATGAAACATAGCGTGTGGTGGTGGGCAAGAGCAGCACTCGTGCTGAGGCGTCGTGATGCATTGTCCGCAACATGTGCGGCTTGGGAGCTGGCCTGGTGCCGGAGGTCATCGACCGGGAGAACGAGAGGAGTACTCGGTAGACCGAGAGCAGCTGAAACTGTTTTTGCAGTCACCAAATTGCTAATTTCGCTTTAGTCATTCGAGACAGCATGCGAAGCACCACGTGGGCTGTCCTTCAGTGCATTTGGGGTGGCGGATACTGGTGGATGTCAGCCCAGGCTGAACAGGTATGCTTATTTGACGCACAGCCACCTCGATGGCAAACCGGGCGGAGTATCATCAGGCAACAGCGAATTGCTGCCAATATGCCCAGCAGTAACGGCAAAGTCACACAATGCACCACAGCAATGACAGGGCTCGGAAGTGGAGCCGTTGTGTGTCGTCGTCCCCATGCTCAACGAAGCCATGTGGGTCGCGGATGGCACTGTACCAAACAGATGGCAAGCCTTTTCTTTGTCCAGGACGCCAAGTGCGCCACGTTTCAATGTTACTGGAGCAGGTGGTAACAGAAAGCAAGATTCCAAAAGCCCCCAAAAGAAAGGCTAAATTCCAGCTAGGGCAGCATACAGTGTGACGAACCTGCTGTTGACTTCTTCAAGCTGGATCTGCGGAATAACTAGATAAAACTACGCCAGCAGTCTGACCGCAATCGGCACGTCGTGAGAAAGCAGCGGAGTGTAGATCAGTAGCTGTCAGCAACTTCTGCAGAATGCTAGGTAAGGGCCGTCTACCGCGTTTTGCTGGCGGCGGACCGCTGGGCTGAGCACTTGGGTCACTGAAACAAGGAGAGGAAGCTGCGTCTTCACTTTGACCTGTGAACTCTTTCACAGCAGCTTCCTCGAAATGGAATAAAGTTCTGCTATGTTTGAGAGTGCCGGAACGAAATGAAAACAAATTGGCATGGATGCGACGAGCCCTATTCTTTAGTGCGCCGAACGAGACCTGGCAAGTACAAGAAAAAATTTGTTTCGTAATGAGGTGAATGAAGCAAGTGCTTTTTGTGGTATTCATAGGCAAGCAGTCCATTAACACCGCCAGAAGGTTTCGCAAGAAACCATATGAGGAGTTGCTTGCAATTTCCTATATCGGAAAGATTTTAACTGTGCTAGAAACAGGGACAAAGGGGGACCAAAAAGATCCCACGTAAGCAGTAGCCCTCAATAAACACTACGACGAAATTTGAAGGTTTAGTGAGGGCTACTGCTCACGTGGGATCTTTTTTGTTGCCCTTTGTGCCTATTTCTAGCGCACATAACATCTTGCCAATATGAACTTCAACCAACTGACCCAACTTGGTGCACTACTATTGCAATATCCACCTGTCCAATATAGTCAGCACGTGCAACAGCTTTTAAAATCAAATTGCACGCGCCACGCCAATAGATTTACACCCTTTAGAAAGAAAGCGAGCACCAGCGGATACGGTGGAATCTTCGACGAGCCGCAGCTCGTGATAGGCCGATCAGATTTCGAAGACCGATGATTGGGCTCCCCGCTTCGCTATGCTCTGAGTGTTTGTGTACACAAGTTAGCCTATTACATACAATTAACGTCGTGACTTCAGTGTGCTACGGTTGTTCTACACCGTCCCTACAAAATGACAATTTGGTGGAGGTGCTTCGTTGTTTACCGAAATCCCACTACATGGCGTAAAGCCCTGCAAAGCCACAAAATGATAAGAACGTCGACGTCGCCACAGGCCATGGATCTGGCCACAGACTGCAAGCATTGCTGCCAGAACACGGCCAAAGAAGACAAGGTATATGGAGGCCAAGTCATCAGAAGCGATGGCAACCCCAACGTCACCTATCCGGCTGCATCAGCCAAAAAGCCCGCTGCCTTAGTGCGGATCATAAATTGGGTGTCCAACCACTCATTAGAAAGCTACTTCTTGTAACTTCTGCCTCATAGAGAGCCGTTCCCATCATATATTTCTGCTCCGAGATCTCGTGCCATTGTGCGCTTTTTGGTGAGCGGCCGCAGTTCCATAAAATCCTCTGTCTCACCAGACGCACCGGCTTATACATATGCATCCAGCTCCGTGTACAGCTTGCAGGACGACCTCTAAAAGGCAACGAGAGCATCATTCCGGGTAAGTTGGTAATCCATTACTGAAGTATTATTGCGTCACAGAAAAGACATGGACGCGAGAGAAGAACACATACCAAGCGGCGCAGACTTCCAACTAAATTTATTATGTCCTGAATCAGTTTATCTGTCTGAAGCAGTATAGACTGCGCATGTGCTTACATGAAGGAAAAAGGAATTCCGCATTCGTGTACCATATAGTTATGAGTCATGTGACGCCGCCTCCAAAAAACTCCAAGAAAGGCGGCATCATATGACTCATAAATATGTTACACGAATGCGGAATTCCTTTTTCCTTCATGTAAGCACATGCGCAGTCTATACTGCTACACACGTATAAACTGATCCAGTGGCACAATAATTTTACCCGCCGTGGTTGCTCAGTGGCTATGGTGTTGCGCTGCTGAGCACGAGGTCGCGGGTTCGAATCCCGGCCAAGGCCGATCCAAATGGTCGCGAAGATTCGGACGAAAAGCAGTTCAGAACGAATTGTCACCGACATCAGCAAGGCGGTTTATGGGAGCAGCGATTGAAGCGCGACTATGTTTGGATGGAACAAACATTGGGAAAGAAAGAAACGGTTTTAGGTACGCATGGAAAAAAAGAACAACTCTATTTTACTCAATAATTATTAATAAATACCTTTTCTCAGCGCCCACCGATAGCCGCGGGCGTTGGCGCTGCTATCACTTGCAATGCAATGCAGCCCTTGAAGTGGACAGAAAGGCACTTGTAAAGTTCACGCCCCCCTCACATGTTGTGTTGCTTTGCTTGTCGGCGTTTGTCTGAACGTGGTGACGCGGGTAGTTTCAATGTTTCTTAACCTGTTCAGTCAAAAGCAGTCAAAAGTAGTGAGTTGCGACAGCCAGATAGTTGCTTACTTTAGTTGTTTTCGTGTGACAGCACTGGCCGACGGGCTTGGCATCCGACGAAAGGACGAGCACTCTACGCCCCGAGCTTTTGTCGGCGTCCAAAGAAAGTATGTTCCGTGCAGCGATGCGATTTCGACACCCGTACGGCTGAACTTTTCCTGCATCGCTTCCGCACTGAAAGCTCGCAACGCCCTTCAGATCGAATGGCAGGCTTTCGAAAATAAATTTCGCGCCTCTGAAAACAAAATGACGTCAAATTACATATTATGACGTCAAATTATTTTTTCTTCAGCCGGAAGTGTTCCCTCCTCACAGAGATGGCGCTAAGCCCCATGAACCGCAGATAAACCACCATGTTTTAAACGTATGGACTTTTATGCAAGCTTCGCCAACAGGTATATTTACCTTGTCCCGGCCACGGCGGCCGCATTTCGATGGGGGCGAAATGCGAAAACACCCATGTACTTAGATTTAGGAGCACGTTAAAGAACGCCCGGTGGTCCAAATTTCTGGAGTCCCCCACTACAGCGTGCCTCATAATGAGATCGTGATTTTGTCACGTAAAACCCCATAATTAAGTTTTCTTGGCACAATATACTTAGTTGAAATTTTGCGCTTGGTGTGTGTTCTTCTCCTCTCACGTCCGTGTCTTTTTGTTGCGCAATAATACGCGTACTTGAGTTCTAGAAGGTCCCTCACATCTCTTCACGATGCGAAGCGTCTACTGACGCGCGCAGCCGAATACTGGATTTTATAATTCCCGGATCCCGCTATCTGGACGAGGCCCCCAACTAGCATCATAGAAGAGCAACTGCGGCGGCGGCAGAGCCTCCGCTCGCGCTTGCTCATCATCAGGAGCGAAGCCAATGGCTCAATGCAAGAACTGGGACTCACGGCTGCAGAGGAAAGTTTATGTGGGATCAACAGAAGCTTTATATTCGCAATTAAAGAAGTTCAATGACATGATACTTGAAGAGATTCCGGACGGGCTAAGTAATAAAGAAGCACTTGGCTCTGCGAGCTACAGCAATCTAGTCACGAGGACAGCAATTACATTATAAGTCATATAATAAATAAAAATAAAAGTAAAAAATAATAATAATAAAAAATTACTCATTCTCCCGCTAAAGGGAACCATGTGTGGATGCGAAGAAGCGGGGATATGGCTAGCTTGAGCGGGAGGTGGTTTTCCGGCAGAGGCCCGAGAGCTCATCGCGGCGCTGCACAGGAGAGAGAATGAGGCGCGCGCGCTCCGTCATTTTCATACCGCGGAACTACCGTGGCGCCCCCAGCGGAGTATGCGGCTGTCGCACCACCTGTCGAGCGCGCCACTCCGGATTCCTAGAGGAGAGAAAGGGGGAGAGTAGGAGAGGAGAGAGAGGGAGAGGGGACGCGCACGAGCTGTGGGGGTGTGGGACGCCGCGGGACGGCGGGACGAAAAGCCCCCGCCATAAGCTGCTTCGCATAAAAAAAAACACTGCGAACGATGACGAGTACAGGTTGCCAGAAGCAGAGCTATGGGAATCGACAATCGCGGTACAAATTTTGGATGCAGTTCAACTCTGCCATTCACGAGAACGTGGACTTGACAATAACAGACAAGTTCGAGTTCATGAGCTCACTTGGAGCTGGTTCAGGTAAATAGCCTATTTCTCGGCTCCAGGCTACGGAAGAAGGTTATAAAGACTGCACTTGGATTTTTTTCAAAACGATGCGGCGCCGACAGGCTGATTGTGTACGATCATATTCATAGCCTGCTTGACCTACAGGCCGTATCGTTCTCATACAACGTCTTTCGTCTCCAACACTTGTATACAAGGTTCCTTCTGACGAGATGATATATTATGTGATGAAATTTTCATTTCTGATGCAATATGAATAATTGTAAATTATTTCCGCGACTGAAGATGTGAAAACTACGATCCGACTATGAACAATGCCGTTGTGGGGGAAAAGCGTCCGTGGACTTATTGTTGCAGCATCAGACTTCTGTGCTAGATGTCATCTATTCGAATCCGGCTGTCGGACAATTTTATAGATTTAATAATTTTTAAAATAGCAGTTATAATTTATAAATAAGCTGCAGAGCATGCCGTCAGTATATCATAGGGGCGCGCGTACATTCTTAATATTTTCCTGTGACCATTCTGCAACAAGTAACCACTGTTACACTGTTATCACTCGGCTCAAAACGCGCCTTGACGTATCGGCACATTCCGGAATGTTCTCGCCCATTCTGTAGCAAGGAAAGCTGTTGAACTTGACCACCTGCGCAAAGAAAGGGTGCTGCACACTTTGGAACAAAGGCGAGTACCACGCATTACCGCGGAATGCACGATAACTAAGCGCAAATAGACGACACATTTGACTCTTTTATTATATTTCGACGACTGACGACTGTGATCGCCGCTGTGATTTATTTTTGAGTAGTACTTATATTTCTGGGCAGAAATTGTTCCAATAAAAAGTTAGATTCGTAATTGGAATTTTCGTACTGTCTGGTTCCTGACCGTCACCACAATGTCACAATAGTACGTAGCAAAGCGACCGCGCTTTCCTGGTCCATTAGTTTTGGCGGCAGGATCGGCAGTTTGGCTGAGAGGAAAACTTCTGATTGCTTCGAATTCAGACAGGCCAGTGCTTCCTTTGTTTTCTTTCAAAATGACTCTCAAAGTGCACTTTCGTTTTTCTTTTTGCAACAGACACCGGCTGCACAGGCCCATTCAAACGAAAAAGCGAGCACAGCATAATAGATATCGCTGTAAACAGAGAAATGTAGTCTGCAGTTCCCGTAAAGCGCGTTTTGGGACAAATGATGCCATTACACAATATCCGTTTATAGGGGTGTGCTATTAAAAAAAAACACCGCACATCCACGAAGTGAATGCTAATGAGTGGGCGAAGCACCGGGGGGTCATTCGGTTAACCGTGAATCCCCCGACGCCGGCAAGCGGACCCAGAGGCGGCGAGAGCGCGGGAAGCGGCGGCAAGATGCCGGAAGCGTTCTCTACCTAAGGCTGGTGGCGCCGATGCTCGGTTCAGGTGCGACGCCGGCAAGCGGACCCAGAGGCGGCGAGAGCGCGGGAAGCGCCGGAAAAACGCCGGAAACGCCACCAACCTCTGCCTGAGGTTGGTAGCGCTGATGCTCGGTTCGAGCGCGAGCTTTGCGAGCCCTCAGCTCCGGGTCCGCATGCCAGCGTCACTGTGCTGCAGAAGCTTTGTGAGCCCTCGACTCCGCTTGCAGTTGAGCCGCCACTCTCGCCTTTTCATCCATAGCGCGTGCACCGTTATCAGAAGCGACCGTTATCATCTATGGCTGAAGAAAGAAAGAGAGCACGCGTCGGGACCGAACGTTCTTGTGCATCGCAGTGCCCCTAGCGGACTCCATGCAAACCAGAGCTACGGACGACGAGGTGGAGGACAAGGCTCGGCGCTAAGGTGCTTCGCCCCTAAAACAACTTTTTCTGTGCATGTAAGGGAATGAAGTGCGGGCACAAGAAAACAGCGATAAGCCTGCATTTTTTTTATTTACAAGCTCATCTAAAAGAGCTGGAACGACTCGCAAAAGGAGCTGTCTCAGTGAAATGCTTTTTAATCTACCATGTTGCAATAATAAATAGCGGATAAACATGGTTAGCGTTGTTCCTTTCGTAAGCCACCAATTGCACTCGTCGCGATTTTTCACACTTACTGTATTGTTGCTCTAGTGCCGGGCTGAAGTTCGCGTAATAATAGTTAGATTTCCACCATCTTTGAATTCCCGTGTGAATTACTATCTTTTTATACGTCGTTAGGAGATGTTCCTTATTACAAATGACAGGATGTTCAAAACAGGCTTAAAGAAAAATAAACGGCACCACGCAGACGCGAACGGAGGAACACATACAACAGGACGGACACCGTTATGCGTTGTTCCAACCAGATCTGTTTTGCGCCGTTTATTTTTGTTTATGCATGACGCATCAACTAGCAAAACCTAAATTCTACTCGTGAAAAACGAAATCCTATACAACGCCCCTTGGGGAAGGCATATTGTGCTGAGGTCCTCATGATTTAGTCCTAATATATCACCGCAGGGCACCGTGAAATAAGAGGCAGAAATAGGCAAATCGTTTATCTTACAAAAAGAAAACGAAAACACAATGTCTATTAAAACCGATCATTTACAATGTATTGAAAGATATCTTACTTTGTCCAATGCAGGCTGTCACTTTGTTTCCTTCTTGGCTGGAGTATGCACTTGCTGCAGAGCTACTAGCATCAAAAGCTGCACCGTTGAGAAAATAACAGCAACGGCTTCGTGGGAAGCTAGGCTAGCGGAATGCCTCTGAAGTAGTACAGATGTACAGAACTCGCACAGTCTGACACTCGTGGTGAAAAATTGAGCACCTTATATACACGACAATAGGGCGTGCTTGTATAGCAGTAAACAAGACACATTCCTTTCTTGCTGAAAAATTTTCGATTTACATAGTCGAACATTTTAACGAATGTACAGAGCCTCGAAATTATTCATGACTAATACGGTTGATCAGGTTTCAAGTATATTTGCAAACTCAGAAAACGATGAAGTCAGGTAATATTTTAAATATGCGCAAGCTCACGACACAACAGTCGCCAACACGTTCAATGTCATCAGAATAAATTAATCACGCACGAACGTGTACCACATCTTCCTGAGCAGTGACAATATAGTGACGTACATGAGGCAATCACGTGCAAGGCCAGGCGTTCGAAAACCTCTCTGCACTGTACCGCGATTAATTTACAAGTTCAGCGCACTTATAGCTGCAGTTTTCCACGTGAGCACATCGTGTGCTCGTTACACATTCTACTTTTACTTTTAACCTATCCACCTCTCTGCTTTACGCTTTCATATGTTAGGTATTAGAGACTGATTTTGCGTACCGCCATCTCTTCTACGCGTAAAATTTCTTGGAATTTGATTGCGCGCTAGCACAATTTCGTATTTCATTCATCCGCCGTGTAATATTTGAGCATTGCCTGGGATCTTTTTCTGTTATGTGTTCTACGCTTAGAAGGGCGCATTGTAATTTGGAACAATTAAATTATAATTTCAGTTTAATGTTAGCAGATTGATCCAATATTCATGCCATAGCAAGCAAAAAAAAAAACATGGAATCACAGGGATGTTCACCAGCGCGAGTACCAGCTGGCTACCATGTATTGGAAAAAGGGCAAAGTGAATAAAAGGTGACATAAGAAATTAAAAAAGTAAAGACACGAGCAATGCACACAATAACACCATGCACCGCGCTAGAACTTTCAAAGTCGGTCGCACAATGTGTATAGCAATCTCGGAAGCGCATTTAAGGTTTTGTGTGTCGAAACTCATCTGGACTAGGGTTTTAGGATTTTTCACTCCATCCAAGCGCTGTCGTATAGTTTTACGAGTGCGGCAGCAAAAACTTTTCTTTCCTCAATGTACCGGGAACAGTCACAGAGGAAGTGCTTAATCGTCTTGTAACAGTCGCAGTTGTCACTAGCAGGACTGTCGGCTATTCCAAAACGGATAAAATAGGTATTCGTGAGTGCAACGCCAAGCCAGTGGCGTTTCGTAACTGTTTCTTTCACTCGTTGTATCCCTGGTGGAAGTCGTAGTTGTAGACGTGGATACAATCTGTGGAGACGTGCGCTGGTAAATTTACTTGAGTTCGACCGCGTCAGATGAAGTTCGCGCGCGAGTGAGCTAAACTTTATGGCTGCGTCTGTACTCAGCAGCGGTATTTGCATACAGTGGAGGCTATCGTTGGCCCATCGGGCACAGTTATCCATAGTGTGGTAATCAGGAATTCAGCAGTGATTAGTATGTAACAAAAATGATGATGTCTCCCTTGTCGATTGTGTGGTAGTGAAGGAGTCAGGTATCTGCGAATAGCGACTCGTTAGGTCAGTGATCAAACAGAGACTGCAGAAACTGGGCAGCTGCCTTCGAGTCACAAGAAAATGGACCATGACTGCGATTATTTCCGACCAATAAACGCCTGAGCGCCACAGACGTCCGAGAGTTCTGCGGGCATCGATTATTTAAGTGAGATATCTTCAATTGAATTCTCGTAGCGCGACGTTATAGTGACCGGAAGGAGCAGACCAGTGTAAAACTTGTGACAAAACAATTTATTCATTTGATCGAACCTGTGCCACAAAAAGAAGTTGCACTCAATCAGAAAGATAGTTACGAGCACTTGCGTCAATCGTCGCTAATCAGCGTTATTTACACACCACTCATAGAAGCATGACATCTTGACCACTAATCAAGGACAAAGACCGAGAAAGAGAAATACGAAACTGTCTCTTTCTTTGTCCTTGATGAGCGGTCAACATGTCACACAATACCCACCAACTAGGTCAAACTCAAGTCCTTCTTGACTCATAGAAGATTTTAAATTAATCGGTGGTGATCGCGTGCTTTCCTGAATGTACAAAGCTATTCGCGTCGCCCAAACAATCTGATGACACACTGATGACACACGATAAACAAGGAGTTGTGTCAATGCCCCTTCTCAAAAAGCAACGTCCCGATGCTACGAAAAAGCTAAAAAAACACACATAGTAACTGAAAGAGAGCAAAGCGCACATAAAAAAATTGCGGCAAAACTCATCTCAAGATGACTATCGGCCGCAATGCGTTACCTTTTATTCAATACAGCGACAGAAGGTATTGCCAAGCCAGAGGTGCCCTTTGGCTTGGGCTGCCTCCTTGACCCGGGCGACGAGACTGCTTTCCTCGTCCAGGTCGGCAGAGGAAAGCTTACCCCCCCCCCCCCCCCACCAATTTAAATGGTGGTATTGATGTGCGTTGAGTCGGGGTGCTCTTCTTGGTGCTTCTATGGGGGCGTCCTTTTTGGAGTCATCTTGGGTAGCTTGTGAAGTGGGGTCTGTAGATGTTGGTCTGTGGAAATTGTGGTATTCTCTTTGTGACATTTTAAAGCACACGTGTGCATCCGAGGTGCAGAAATGAAATATGTATGTGCAAGTGAAAAACCGCTGTCTATTCAGTGTTGCCAGGTCCGACGAGGCGGCGTAGCCAAAAGCTAGAGAAGTTGTAGCCCAAATGTAGCCAAATATAAAAAAGTGCAAAATATTTCGTAGCGAAATATAGCCATTTTTATTTGCAGTTTTATTTGTGCATACATCTTCAAAATCGACTACGGCAATCCTTTTTTGTGCAACCCGTCGTAACAAAATGTCCGTGCCGCCGTGACGGTCGGCCCTTGACATCAACAACAGCGACATCGTGCTTGCACAGAACCCTTTTTGGTTGGGCCCGGAAGCTCTTAAGTTCCTGCGAATCGCCGCAGAGGGTGAGATCAGTTCTTTTTTATGACAGATAGTACTAAGTTATTATTTTCAGTTATTTACAGTAATATTAACTACGAACTCTGCTTTTTAGCTGTCGTGAACGGAAAATAATGTTTAGCATCATCGAACTCACGTGATACCTGCCTACGGCGTCGAAGGTCAGCTGTCCAGCGATCTGCGACCTGCTCACGGCTTCTTTTTTGTGAGCTAAAGCAAGTCTTTCGTGCTATGATATCTCGTCTTATTTGTCTCATCGTCGTATCTTGTTTTCTCGCTTTTCTTTCAATTGGCTTGGCCCGGGTTAGTTGGTACATGCTCTATATAGCGTCCATTTACATCAACCTGGCCGCTATCTTAGGTCTCTAGCACGGCAGGAACATGCGTCAAAATAAAGTGTCAGACAACAGATGCCACTCGCTGTCTGAATCGATGTAAGCGAAGCTTTGAAAGATTACTGAGCAAACGGCACACCAGTGTAAGAAGTGCGCAGTCGTTTTCGGCGACAAGCACTTCCCGAACGTAATTCGCTCGAAATGGCGAAAGCCGCGACGGCACACAAAGAGCAAAGGTAAACAACAAATTGACAACAGTGGTTATGCTGTAAAAACTGGTTGCTGTCAAAAAACAAACCATGTTGATGTGAATAAAGTTTTAGAATCGGGGCTCCCAAAGTTAGGGGCCCCAAAGAGTTTTGCGGGTGTTAGAGTTGGGGCATATATATTCAAATAAAATATACCATTTCACGATAAGAAGAGTAATTTAGATTTTCGTGTTTATTACAATTTAGAACTTATTCTATTAGCAGCAAGCAACTTGTTGCGCTTGTAATGACGAAGTTAGCGCAAGCGTCGCTGTGGTCGCATGGCTCCTGAAGTGAGGAAGAGAAAGACAAGAGGTTCGGTGTCGCTGGTTTTGCCTCGCGCTGGCGTTTGGCTGGAACTGCTTGGGTGCTCTTTGCGCTGGACCTAACGGAATTAAACGCCAATAAACCCCATATCATTTGGTGGAGGTGCGGGGTATCCTAACGACTCGCCTTGGAACTCCGGAGCCGCACTCTGCCCTCCGCTACCCCCACGACCATGCCAGACGACGCCGGTGAGCGACCACTTCGTCAACTGGGCCAGTCACCTGCGGTGCCGTTTGTCAACGAGGCCCAGCTGTGCTCAGTGGCACCGATGATACCAACGTCGACGACTGGCTTTCGTCGTACGAACGGATGAGCAACCACCACAAATGGGACGATCGGACAAAGCTCACCAACGTTATTTTTTATCTTGCGGGTGTCGCCCACCTCTGGTTCCGCAACCATGAAGCAACCAATGCGACATGGAATGGCTTTAATACTGCATTCTCGGAGGTATTTGGCCGTCCTGTGGTGCGAAAGCTTCGCGCCGAACAGCGCCTTCGCCACCGAGCGCAACAGCCGGGCGAGACTTTCACTAGTTACATCGAGGACGTCATAGATCTCTGCAACCGCGTGAGCCGAACGATGACTGAGGAAGATAAGAATAAAGAAATCCTCAAGGGCATTGACAACGACACTTTTCAAATGCTCATGGCCAAGAATCCTACCACCATTGCAGCCGTAGTCACATATTGACAAAGCTTCGACCAATTACGCCGGCAACGAGCGCCCGCTCGCCAAACTGTTCCTCAAGTGGCCTTCCTTTCCAGTTTGGTGACTGCTCACGGACAGGCTGATGACGGGTCTCTGCTGCCTCAGATCAAAACCTTCATTCGTGAAGAGGTGGCCCGCCAGCTCGCACTGCTCCCTCTCACCCATGAGCTTGTCCAACCTTTGTCCTCAGGCCGTGCAGCAGGCCATCCGCGAGCAGGTTGCAGAGGCCCTTCCACCAGTCCAACAGATTACTGCACCAGCTCAGATTGCTGCACCTTTGACGTACGCTGAAGTCCTGTCGCGTCCTAGACCAACGACACTCCCCTACTCGACGCCGCCACCGCGCCCAGCGCTTCTCCCTGTCCCTCAAATGCCCACTCAGTACCTCCGGCCGCAAGATCCATTGCGCACGCGGACAATCGGCCGATATGCTTCTCGTGCGGTATCGCGGGACATGTGGCGCGCTTTTGCCGCCGTCGCCTGCCGCGTCAGAACGTCGTCGTTGAGCCACATGTACCTGCAGCCCACCAGCATGCTGATTCGAACCCATCGCCGAACTTCTGGAGTGGTCGTCAGAACTTCAGCACCCGTCGCTCACCATCAACGCGTCGCCATTCGATATCGCCGATGCGTCGTCGCCCGCCTTCCAATGAGGGAAACTAAAAGCTGCAGCTTCGGAGGCAAGAGTTGCACGCTAGTGGAAATGCCCAAGACCTCGGCTATCGCCGCAAAACATTATAGAAATACAGGTTGAAGGAGCCGCTACATACGCATTTATCGACACGGGCCTACATTTTCTGTCATACGTGAGGCTCTTTGCCGTAAAATTAGTAAGATCACCACATCACTTTCTGGCCTTGTACTTCATACTGCCACCACGGAGCCCATCGAACCTTCAGCCGCATGCACCGCTAGGGTCGTTATTACAGACGTACTTTACACAATTGAGTTCCTTGTTCTGCCTTCCTGCTCCCATGATGTCATCCTGGGATGGGACTTTCTGTCGCGCTACAGTGCCGTCATTGACTGCGCCCGTGCCGAAGTTGCTGTCTGTCGTTAACACCTCTCTGCCCGCCGCCTCTCCCGCCCCCGTAAAGATTATTGTCGCCGCCGATACTGATCTACCGCCATGCACTTCATCACCATGTCGCTTTGTTGTGTCCATCGGCGCCCGACGCCTCGGTACTGTTCACGCCTTCATCTGTTTTTCTTCACCACAAATCTCTACCACTTCCATTCACCGTTCTTGACGTAGCCGCTGGTACAGCAATTACGCTAGTGGACAATCCGTTCGCATACCCGCTGACTCTGCTTTGAGTTTTGAGTAACCATCTTTACGTACCTTCACCCAGTCAAGTCAATCCGTGTTAGCCCTACGAGCCATGAAATCGACAATTAAATTCGGAATCAGCGGCGTCCAATGAATCAATCTTCATTTCACATGGTAGTTGAGGGAAATCGATAAACGCCAATCACTTCTCTAGCTTACGAACTTCACGCGTTACCACGAGTCGAGCCCAGTGGGGTGCTAGGTTGGAGCCGTCGCTTCGATGGGCTCCAACGAAAGCTTTCGGGGCTCCCTCTAAATCGATGAAATAGCGTGCCCGACGCAAAACCAAAACACAGTTTGCGTCTTGCGCATACGCAGTGGCTTCGACGCTATTTCTTAGGGGTCGCAGAACGTTTGAGGCTCCTATTCTAAAAACTCTCTAATAATTGCTGGTGTTTTACGTGCTAAAATCACGATATGATTGGGAGGCATGAAGCAGTGTAGTACTCCGGATTAATTTTGGCCACCTCGGCTTCTTTAACGTACATCTAAATCTAAGTACACGGGTTTTCTTGCATTTCACCTTGATCGAAATGCGGCTGCCATGGACGGGAATGAAACCCGCGTCCTCGAGCCAGCAGCGCCAGACCTCACAAGCTAAGCTAACACGGTGGGTGAAGTTCATGTGACGTGGTGCACTGATGTCATCGTGGCAAATATGTTTTGATAATAGCAGAATGAGCATCTTTATCCGTGACATTACGGGCAAACCACGCATGTCGAAGTAAAAGCATCAGAACCCACATTTGGCTCGAGGTCTTGCTCCCATTCTTTTTATACGTTCTCGCACACTTGGCCCACTTCCCCATGTTTGGATTCTCCTCTAGGAGGAGGATCTGATCTTACGTCCAACCTATCGAAATGAACCTCGAATGTAAGCACGGACAAAAAATCATCTAGCAGGTGAACGAAAATGGCACTAAAGCTTCGCGCGAGATACGTGGAGTAGGTCGAAAGCTGTGCCCGGCGTGATACTTCACCCAGAATTAAGACATGGACATGAACCCACTGGGGCGTGTCATCCACCCGTGCTTCCCTTTTTCATGTCGGCGCTAAGATCGCCCGACGGCCCCGACCCTATGTTACTGCTCTCCCTTCCTGAGCATAGCCATGTTAGTACAGTATACTGTGAAAAACCGTCTACTCCCAGGTTCATCCCGGTGCCCTGCGATCGGGTGCATAATGGTCAAGCGGGGTGTAAGGTTACGTGCATCAAAGATCAAAGCCACCGGCTCAGACAATGGCGCAGAGAGGGATGGGAAGGGGAGGGGGGGGGTCATTTCGTGCACGCACACACGCACAGCCACACGGCCGGCTCAGCCAGCTAAAACATAGCCTTCGAGATTTGCTTCTACCCGATCATAGCCACCTCTGGAGCGTCTATTAGGGCGCCACTTATAGCCCAAACAAAGCCAAGTCGCAGATTTTCAGTAGCCCGAATATAGCCACATAGCGAAGTCGTCCAAGTCGACGCCAAAATTGTTTTCCTGTAGCCAAATTTGGCTATATATAGCCAAACCTGGCCACACTGTATCTATTGCTTATGGATTATGCTCGTGGTCTGTGTGAGTGCTAGTTTACGCACTCTGAAAAAAAAATACAAGCAAGACACAAGTAAGGAACTTCAATCTTAATATCAGAAGATAAAGCGCCTTGGTTCGATCGCGCTTTACTCTACCGTAAACTACACGATAGTGAAACAAAACCTTTGTCCACCGATAGCCACAAGGGGCTATACCTGCCAATGTTCGCAAAATGCTATTCAACTTTATGAATTTGTGATTGTTTTAAGATTTTTATGATTGTTCAGTCAAGATATATGAAAAAGGCATTGGGCAAGAACGTCTCACTCGTCAGTCTCCATACTCTCCGTTGGAACTTATGGTGAAAAAGTACAAACGGGCGCTTGCTTCAAGTAAGCTGATGCAGACAATTTCCTGAAAGAAATGTCCCTGAAGGTATTACTGTGCCACCTGTATTGCAATTCTGGTGTCTGCTGCAGCTAAACTTGTCTAAAATAAGCCATCGTCCGTTAATAAAGTGTGCACCTACCCTACGGAAGGCGTGTGCTCCAAGCAAGCTTCAAATAAATGCGTGCTACCTACTCTCACCAGCGTCGTTTTTCCCATAGTTAAGGGCCCGAAGAACGTTTACGAATTTTAATGTTCAGATGTTGGCAGCGATGTTCGAAACCCACAATGTGCATTTGGGAGCCTGGCGATCTTCCCATTTAGGCGTCACGTAGCGTCTGTTTCTAATAATCTGCAAGAAATATATTACAGTTTCTCAACACTTGATTGATAGGTAACATAGTACAAAACGTACAAAATATTTGCGTATTCACTAGTATGCTAGAAATGTTGCAGCTAAGTAACGGTTTGAATAAAATGCTCATTAACTGAGCGAGAAGAATTAAACGAATCAAGGGGCTCGACAGTTTAGTCACTTACAACCACATGAACGCAAAGGTTATGCGAAAAAAAAGCTGGTTATTTCTTAAATGACTATTTATTGACGATTACCGAAATACATAGCCTTTCTTATTTCTTTACTCATGCACAGCGCTAAATTTTCTTTCGCGGAGAAGAGGGAATCCCCGAGTTGAAGACATTCTCCGCTAGGATGATAACTGCACTGTTTTGAAAACAAATGTCGTGGTCACATGAATGTGCCAAGGCAATTGAATAAAGCACATATCGAGGCATAAGACGATAAAACTATGCGTAAGCGTTAATAATAACAATAATCGCGTCAATTATAAATCTATAACGTGCTATATTGTTTTATAATAAAACAGCATTGTTGTTTTATTTTTCTCGTTGCACTGGGAAATATTTTATATTCTGACATTCAACGTAGCTAAGCCGGACTAGGCGATTTAAGGTAAGTTTCTGGCTTTGCCCTTAAGATACGCGCATTGAGACTTTGATCTTAGACTCGATACAACCAACAGAAAGTTTGGAATTAACTTGATCCGTTCTAGACGTTTCAAGTTTCAGACAAAACCAGCTATCAGCATGCATTTCTACGAGATATTAAGACTAGAAAAGCGAACAAATATTTAAAACACGCTATGCAATTTCTTTCACCTGTGTTCTCCGAGTTTCTACAGTAAATTTTAGGAAGAACAATATTTTTAAAGACGATAGTCTTTCTTGGGCTACCTAAACGCAAAAAACTTGGTCTGTCTGTCTGCCTGCCTGTCTGTCACTCGATTGAACCGCCCGGCCAAATCCAACCAAGCTTAGCACTGGTGGCACGGGGTCATACACGTCAACATTATACAGCGCAAAGGTAACCTCAGGCCTATTTGAGGCAAAATATATGTACATAACCGGGATCCGCAGCGTTCATTTATTTAGAATATATATATATATATATATATATATAAAGACTGCTTTTAAAGACGATAGTATTTTGGGCTACCTAACTGCGAAAACCTTTGTCTGTCTTTCTTTGTCTGTCTGTCTCTGTCTGTCTGTCTGTCACTCGGTTGAATCGCCGGCCTATGCTGGGATCGGCAGAGAGTATGAAATCTATTTCATTCCTTGTTTTTCCATTAGCGCTTTTCCAGGTCCACTTCCTGTTGCTGCGCTTCCAGAAGAAGGTATTCATTATTGGGAGCCTATTCCTTTCCGCGAATTCTACCAACATCTCTCCTCTAGTGTTTCTAGAATCGATGCCGTACAAAGTGTCAAAATCGTTTTGCAGGTTCCTGTTCACCTAAATGACACAGTGAAGTTTGAGTGTTTAGAACTGCCTGCTAAGGATTGTAGCAAACTATTTTTACTGTATAGCAGTGGTAGTGCTAGTCCTCAGTGGTATTTTGGTTGCGTTTAC
The DNA here is from genome assembly GCF_013339745.2 of Dermacentor silvarum. Classification (NCBI taxonomy): domain Eukaryota; kingdom Metazoa; phylum Arthropoda; class Arachnida; order Ixodida; family Ixodidae; genus Dermacentor; species Dermacentor silvarum. Next base: position 154,106,590 of record NC_051160.1, read on the forward strand.
GTATTTCATATGAAATATGAATGCAACCATCATATTAAAAAAATTCAGAGCTCTTTCACTACTGCGAAGATGGAAGCCTGCGAAGGTGTGACTATGGTGGGTCTGCTACAGTGAATTTATATATTATCATTTGTGACTACATTGCACGTCTTTGGCATGTTCGTCAAAGAGCATGGACACTGGCGTGTTGTTTTCGGCTGGCGCGATGGCTAGGAAGTGCGTTTGGCTGCGCCAAGTTCATAGCCGTGGCACACTGCACGGCATCGTTACAATCCTGATCTCACGACCCTGGAAGATGTGGTTAAACGATCGTCTGTCCCATAACGAGTCCAAAAGGCAACTGCTGATAACAGCGCTAGCGCGATCTCTACGTCACGAGACAAAGGGGCACAACAATTGGTGGGACGTGCCGCCGCCGAGTATCAGGGCACGTGAAAGAGGCAACAGCTGTGGCGAGCGGTATAACAATGCGCCATCCTTTATCCGTTGTCACACCTGTGCTGGGGCACAACTGGCGGGAAACCACCGCGCCCATGGAGCCAAACCCCTTCACAAATGGAGCCGAAAATTGTTGTTCTACACGTCATTTTGCCCGCGCACGCGATCCGCCAGAACCTAGCCATATACAGCTTCACTGTAAAAGGCATCTGAAATTGAAGCCCATGCTTCTTTTTGTCTGAATGACCCCTTTCTTGAACGCGCCAAAGTAAACACAATGAGAGTCCTTGGCACGTTCACGCAAGGCATCATTTACGACATCGAGTCAAGCATGGCCTTCAAGCTAAACCGGATGTCTTAACACACGTGCTAGAAGACTGCTCTGATCGCATTCTCCCCCAGAAAATTTAGTTCGCCGCGGTCGCTATTATAAACCATGACTTTGTGCGCAGATGAATAAATTTAAAGTGGGGTCCTTTCATACTTTTGTTCTGGTCGTAAAACTGTGTAGACAGTTTCATATATGGGCAGAAGGTGGCGCCACAGGCGTTTCGCAAGCAGAAAAGGATCAGTGTGTCGAGCCAGATGGCCGGGCTCCGCGACCCTGCAAATGTTTCGCCAGAAAAGGCGCCTCTCCCGCATTTTTTCCAGCCTGTTTGAAGAGTGAACATGCAATGAAAACGTTTGGCAAGGTAATGTAACGTGGGATGCGTTTGTGCCTAAATTATACACAGCTCGATTGTGTGATGATTGTTTGTGCATGAGGATTCTGGGCTGAACGGACAAGTAACTTGACGCTACGAATGACGACGTTGCCCTCCATGCCCTCATGTCGCTTCGGAATGATCACGTGAACCGTCAATGCACGATGCATGCAACGCAGCTGGCATCGCTCCTCCCCATTCCAATGTTCAGATGTCAGCGCACTGATTCAGCTCTGCAGCAGCGCTTTCATACCGCGCTGCATCACCGCAAACCTGACGCCGCCCACCCATGGGTACCATTTGAGCACTTTTAATGCGCTTCACAGACGCGGAAGACCTCGCCCTCGCTTACAATGCATCAGCCTTCAGGCGACATTGCCAAACGCTTTAAAGCGAATAGCTTCCTTTAGCTCTCTCACCCGTTTTTATTGTTGGGGTTTGGTGGTCGCATGTTGGACATTCACCGCCAGTAAAAAGGCGCCGATGCAATGTGCGCGTAATCTAGCGCAACTGAGTTGTTCACCCCGTGTGTTGACGAACAGTAGTAGTTAAATCTCTTCGGGACGCGCGTAATTTCCACCTAACTTCCGCTAGAGACAGACAGACAGACGGACAAGGAACGTTATTAAGGTCCTGAGGAGCCAGCCACTGGAGCCCCAGAGAGGCCCCTGGATAGCTGTTGGCTAATCCCATGTTGGAGCCGGGAGGCCATGCCTCTCTGCTCTGTCACGGGCCGTCTGAGCAGCCTTGGAATGGTCTTCCTGTTTCGTGCTCGCGATGGCCTTCTCCCAGTCCTCACTGTTGTTGAAGTAGTGTAACACAGGGCACTACCAGAGCATGTGGGCTAAAGTACAGAATTCTTCCCCGCAATCCGGACAATGAGGATCTATCTCTGTGTGTAGTCTACTCAGGAAGCCTCTCGATGGGTACGAACCCGTCTGAAGCAGCCTGAGCGTACGGGGCTGTGCTCTACTCAATTTACGATGGGGAGGTGGAAAACGTCGCCGCTCCCCTTTGTAATGTGCCGTAATTTCATGGAACGTAAGCAAAGGGTCACTATGGCCAGCAGTCTCCATCGCGGCGCGTGAGTTTCACTCGCGTCTGTGTAGTGCACGTCCTGTTGTTCTCTAAATCTCTGGTGCAAGGTTCTCGCTCGGCATTCCGGCACCCTGTATGATATTTCGGACTCATATTCTTCAGAATTGGGGACACCATTTTGTGCTGCCTAACTTCCTTGAGGTCCCGTGGTTGGGGCCCCTAGTCCAGGGCTCCACTGACACGAGCGGCTCGCTGGGCTTGGTCCAGGAGAGCCAGTTGGCTGTACTCAGCCTCGTCCGCAAGCCGCGCCTCCCAGTGCCTGTGAAAATCTTGTGTTTTTAGTTGTGTAGGGTTTATATGTGTCGGTGTGGTTGGGCATATCCACGTGATGTGCAGTAACGTTGGCGTGTCTCCGCACCCCGGGCATTCGTCAGTGTGTCGTGTTTGGTGAATGCCGCTAAGTGTATGTAGGTTTGGGTATGTCTGTGTTTGAAGTCGGCGCCAATTCCTCGCCTGTTAACTGTTTAACATTGGGTGAGGGGGTCCATATTGCGTCCGCTCCTGTTTTTGTTGTTGGAGGATTTCGCGCGGTGTAGAGGGAGGCTCGTCACTGGGTCAGTCCACAGCTCGGATGCTTAGTACGCGAGCTAACCGGTCCGCTCTTGTGTTGCCCTCCATGCCCTCGTGTGCGGGCCACTAAGAGAGGTTGTGGAATCTGGTAATTTGACTCCCTAGAATGTTTAGTACTAAGCGCGGCGCCGTCCCGGAGAGATACAGGCGACAGGTGGTTTGTGAGTCCGTGAGTATGGCAGCAGATACGCCCCTAATTGCAAGTGCCATCGCTGCGGCTTCGGCTGTGCTGGCAGATTTTGCCCTCACCGATGCAGCTATCACACGATTTTGGTTCGTGGCTACCACCGCATACTTGCCCCTGTCCGTTTGACTCGCGTCTGTGTAGTACACGTCCGGTTGTTCTCTAAATATCTGGTGCAAGGTTCTTGCTCGGCATTTCCGGCGCCCTGCATGATATCTCGGACTCATATTCTTCGGAATTGGGGACACCATTTTGTGCTGCCTGACTTCCTGGGTCATCTGTACTGTCTCTTCCGCACTGAACTGAGGGAGGAGGGCAAAGCCGAGTTGGGCAATATGGCCCGACCATGCGTTAATGCGCACATCCGTTCCTTTTACGCCATGAGGGTGGCCGTCGCATATTCCTCGAAAGTATTGTGGATTCCCAATTTCTCGAAACGTTCTGTACTGGTATTTTCCGGGAGCCCTAGAGCAGCTTTCAATGCCCGCCGAATGATGATTTCAAGCTGTTTGAGCTCCTGCTTGACAATGCTTTGGAAGGGGAGTGCGTAGCAATCCTACGGATGACAAAGGCGTGTACCAGTCAGATCATTTCTTCTTCCGAGAAGCCCGCGTAACCCTACGAATCAGCTTAGCTACGTTTTGTGTAGTACCTATGAGGAGGTGGAGCGTGTGCGCTACTCCAGTCGTTTGTTGAATCCATAATCTCAGGACGCGGAGTTCATCCACCTCTCTTACACGCTCCCCTTCCAAGTAAAGTTCAAAACTCTGGCAATTTTCTCGGCTCGCGTACTTTGCTCTTATTCGAATAAATTCGGACTTCTGTGGGGAACATGTCATGCCATCCCCTTGCGTGAAGGTCTCAACCTGTTGGATGGCCCACTGGAGAAGCTCCTGCTTATCGCCGTTGGATCCCCGATTTTCCCACAGCGTAGTATCGTCAGCGTAAATGGCGCTCCGTGGGGCTTGCTTCGCATCCAACTCTAGTGCGAGTTTACGCATTCCCATATTAAATGGGAGAGGGAAGAGTATGGACCCTTGTGGGGTTCCTCGATCGGGAACTGCAAAGGGTTTCGACCTAGTTGAGCCCAGACCGATGGTGGCCGTACCGTTTCTCAGAAAGCTGCGTACATACTGGTAAATGCGCGCCCCGCAACCTACCGCTTCTAGTCCTTCCAGTATTGCATCGTGGGGAATCGTTTCGAATGCCTTTTTTACGTCGAGAGCAAGCGAAATGCTGTCTTTGGGGCCACTTACGGGGTGAGGAACGTCCTGCTGAAGCATTAAAAAAACGTCATGTACCGACACATCTGGGCGCAATCCGAACATGTTTGTGGGACAAGGATCGTTGCTGTCTATGTAGCGCGATAACCGGGTCTGTATCACCTTTTCAAAGAGCTTTCCGGCACACGACGTTAGCGATATAGGTCGTAGGTTTCGAATATCTCGGGGCTTCTCCGGTTTTGAAATAAGGATGATTTTTGCTTTCCTTCATCAGCCGGTAATTCTCCCTGATGTCCCCTTATATTCTCGTTAAAGTATTCAGTTAACTGCTCCATGGTTTCGTTGCTCAAGTTTCAAATCATGGCGTTAGTAATCTGGTCGAACCCTGGTGCCGTGTTTCTTTTGAAGGACAGCACCGCGGCATAAACCTCCGCAGTAGTTATCGGTGCCTCCAGATTTGGTTGTTCCGGCCCCGTATAGCTACCGCACCGGCTCGTCTCTTTGGAATTCGTACCTATATAAATATGTTTTAAGTGATCAATGAGTTCCTCGTTGTTGCCCTTGAACTCATTCTCCAGTAGCTTGAGCGTCATGTGCGCTGCCCTCTGGATGTATTCCACTCTTAGCGCGACACCCTTTTTGGCGAAAGTGGCTACCTGTGGGTAATCGGGTAGGGTGTACAAGTCGCACCCTTTAAGATTTCTCTTGTGATTTCCTATTTCTTGCAAAGAAATGATATCCAGAGGAATAGGCACCGACTCCACTGCTATACATGTGCAGGGCAACGGTTTTCTTCTTTCCGAAAATACGAAATGAAAAAGCAGATGCTAGCTCGACAATTGACGCCCCATGCATACACAGGGAAGTGCAGTCGAGCACGGCAGAAAACTAGGATATGCTTTATATGTTATGACTAATATTAGAAAAATTGGCGGTTATTGACTGGGGCACATGTAGTGACCCAAGCTGGTGTCAAAGTGCTTCATTGAAGAGCGCCACATAGAGGGTGTCACATAACACGTGACAAATGGCCAGCGGCACATACCTAGTGACATATACCGTCAGGCACATACCCAGTGATAAACACCCAATGATGTAAGTTGCCATTACATCCGGACATAGATACTGGAATGTGTCTTAAAAATCCTAAGAATTATAATCACCATAACACCCTCACTGCAACATGTATACGCCTTCAAGCGTAGGATTTATTTATTAAAACGTTTTGCTTTCTAGAAATGTTCAGCAATTCGTTCACAGTGACAATCATTGTCGATGTTTTTCTGCACAATAATAAAAAGAAAATTTATTTGCATCTTGCTCGCGTTGTTCGGTGCTGACATATGTTGTTTTGCCCGCCTACATGACTTCTACCAATGTTTATCTACACTGGGTATACATTTTTTGTTTATTTTTTGTAGAAATGCAGGTTGTTTCAGCGAACACTTTCAAAAATAATTAAGGGTTGCATGTGGCAGAAAGCACAGTTCTAGTTCATGAGCTGGTCTACTCGGAGAGGCAGACATTACTTCCACAAAAAATTAAAATGCATAATCGACTAATTCACAAACATTAACTAGTTGTGTTTTAAGTAATTAGTTAGCCTAGCCTAGCCTAGCCCATAGTGCAATTTACAAATTTTAGCCGTAGAGATCGCACGGCGGATCCACTTGGAACGAATTGTCACGATGTCACCAGTTCCGAGATATTACTTCCCGAATTTTGCGGAAACGTGTATTGGCATTCCAGTTACTTTCTTAACGAAACGTCGTTTTATGCATTGTAGCACAAAAGGAACAAAAGTGTCAGGTGCTGGCTGCTGTGTTCTACGATTGCCGCTTGCGGGTTTACGGCGAGCACACTTTGCGAAAATATTATTGGAACTTTCGTTTAACGCCGCTTCCCACATAAACAACAATTTTTTTTCTGTATTCGCCTGCACTCGCCTGCGGGAGCACACTTTAATTCATGTGGCTTGTTCACTATTTTCCTGGCATATATTCAGATACGTTTAATGAAGAATCTGGTCGCATGCCGTCGTTAACATTCGCCTTAAGTATTGGAAGAGCTGGTGCATATTTCACTGTCTTACTTTTAAGGCATGCGATGCTGATGACGTTACTGTGACCGCTGATCGTAAATTCAAACTTCTCGGACGTATATTTTTTATCATTGACGTCTACATATTCCTAGTTTGCAATGACTCAGAAATGCTTTCTTGGCGGATTCTTTTAATAGTGACGTACGTAGATATTCCTTGTGGCAACAACTTGGAAATAATATCATGCTTGATTTAGAAATACTGTGAAGCTTCCGTTGTATAAAAAGTATTGGTAATATAGCAACAAAAAAAAAGATGTGATTGATCCCTCTTTCATAGGAGTCGGTCGAACCCGAAAGTGAAACATGTCTTCACAGAAGCTGTTGCATGTTTTTTCCGTGTACTCACAGTCCGCTGCAGCGAAATGTGCATGACTTGCGGGTCGGCGACCATGTTTCAGGTGTTCTTGGCACGCGGCGTCCTGTTGGCTAGCAACGTCCTGCTGCCGAGTCGCTTCGTCGAAGGAACGAGCATTTTGGTGCGGCTCCGTAGTGTCTTGGGCAGCCACTTGAGTTGCGGTGCGCTCAGCTTCAGGAATGCAAGTCGCAGAGAACGCAGCGTGGGCCGCGAACGTGCGAAGGCGACCTACTTCACGCTGGCGTGTCTCTCGCCGTGCCAAAGCGTGATTCCCCCGTCAACGAAGCTGCCTTTCTGCTCCGCTTAGCGCAGCAGTTTTCTTAGACGGTGTCATCGCAAGCGAAGTGCACGTCAGTAGTGCAAATAAGCACTACGTATTCATGTTTCATGTTGAAGCTGCACTCCGTAAGCGACGAGGCATGATTCGGACACGAAAGACAAACCATGTGCGGAAACTGCGTCGTAACCTCAGCAGAAGGCCCACACCACCTATGTCAGGCTACATAGCGCTGGAGCCTCCGCTAAGTGGAGACTAGCGAAGCCCATACTGTAGGCGCTCGTTGTTGTAACGATGCAGTACTTCGCTTCACCACTTCGCTTCACCACAGGGATGGCGGTGCCATCCGTGTCAAGAGAGAGCCTATTTCAAGCGTTCGCGCCGACGTCACAGCCGTTACAGGAAGTTGATGGTGCACCAGGTCATAAAACACTTTCGCGTTAAAAGAACAAGGCAATGTATGACATGGCTCGCATGAGATGTCGGAAAGCAAATTAAATTTAGAGATACGTTTTAAAGACAGTGCGGAATATATGTGCTAGCACATTTTTAAGCATCAGAATTTTCGCGCTACAGGGGAAAAAAAAGGGGGGGGGGAGGGGGAGCGGGGTCACGCCGATCAACTTGCGCACGTTTCTTACCCTTCAATCACTCTCATTGAGACTCGAGTTACGACGACTTCAATGGCGATATTGTCCAGCGATTCTAGCATGTTATTTTGTGACTCAGTCTCTCGATTTTCCGGGAGAATCGCCGATGAGTTCGCGTTACGGTCGCCGCGCCAGCGAAGCAACTGATGTTTCGGCACCAGTCTCCTCTGGTCACCGTCGTTCCGTTGGGTTCAAGGCTCAAGCCGACGTGCTCTCTCTGTGCCCATGATCGCAACATAGCCAAACTGGTGCAGTTTCACTTAATTCTCACTTGTACTCGTTTGCATTGACCGCACTCAATTCGCCATTCGTACGTCAGTTCGCAGCACCAGAAGTCGGATGAAACACTTGCACAAAACAGTTTTCAGGCGCGGTGCCACCAAACTTAGCAGACTGAGTTGATGCACGATGAAAAATAAAAACGGCAAATGGGTTTGCATTTGACCCGTGTTAAGTGCGAGGTGCGTTCGTTGAATTAATAATCGCGGAATCAGCCACCTTTGTAGTACTTGCAATGCCAGAGTTTAAATAATGATCTGGCTGCTGTTGTGCAACCAAGAAGCGTAGCGGGCGGTGGTGTGCGGTGCGCCACATGTGCGGCTTAGGAGTTCGCCCGGTGCCTGGGGTCATCCACTGAGAGAACGATATGAGTATTCGGTAGACCCAGAGCAGCTGACGCTGCTTGTGCCGTGGCCAAATTGCTTATTGTGGTCTAGTCATTCGAGACGGCGTGCGAAGCACCATGTGGGCGGTCCTTCGGTGCAGATAGGGGTGGCGGATACAGGCGGATGTCAGCCCCTGGAAGAATTTGACACACAGCTGCCTTGATTTCAAGCCGGGCGGAGTATGAACCGAACGTCAGTCAACACTGAATTGTTCCCAATATGCCCAGTAGTGACGGTAAACTCACGTGAATCGCCACAGCAATGACAATGACAGGGCTCGGAAGTGGAGCCGTTGTGTTTCACCGTCCCCATGCTCATCGAAGTCATGTGCGTCGTGGACATCAGTGCGCCAAACAGATGGCAAGCCTTGTCTTTGTCCGCGACGCCAAGCGTGTCACGTTTGGATGTTACTGGAGCAGGTAGCAGCAGAAAGCAAGATCGTGCACCCAAAAAGAAAGGCTTAATTAGAGCTAGGGCAACATACATTGTGACGAACCGGCTGGTGACATCTTCAAGCGGGATCTGTGGAGTAACTACATTAAACTACGCCTGCAGTCTGACCGCCTGCAGTCTGACCGCAATCAGTGCATCGTGAGAAAGCAGGGGAGTGTAGATTAGTCGGTGTCAGCAACTTCTGCTCGATGCAAGGTAAGGGCCGCCTACCCTGTTTCGCAGGCGGTGATTGCCAGTAGCAGCTGGACAGCTGAGCTCAGAACTTGGGCAGCTGCAACAAGGAGAATAAGCTGCGTCATCACTTCTCTTTAACAGCAGCATCCACGACGTGGAATATAGCTCTGTTATGTATGAGACCGCAGGGACGAAATGAAAACGCAGTGGCCATGGATGCGACGAGCCTGATTCAAAACGAGATCTGTCAAGTTGTACAAAAAATGCGTTTCGTAATGTGGTGAATTAAGAAAATGCTTTTGATGAATTTATGGGCAACCACTCCATAAATGCCTCCGAAAGATTTCGCAAGAAACCATCTGAGAAGTCGCTTCGAATACCAGCCAGTCCAATGTAACCACCACGTGCATACGACTGGCACCACACCACAGACAACTCTAGCCAATTGGTGATGTAAGAATGAGGGATGCTCGATTCAACAGTCACAAGTAGGTTTTGAAACCACGTGTACCACGCCGCGGTACCGGCAGCAACTACTAACAGCGGAACAACTGCCCGGTGAGCTGCGCAATGTTCCTTAGGAAACGGTATTCACCACTCTGCTAACCACTCTTTGGTTCACTGTCCATATAGGCTAGCATGCCACATCCGCGTTCTACGTGTACACCAATTGTTGGAACTGTTGAGATGATTCGCCTTCAACGCCAATATCCACGTGGTCACCAAAAATGCACAAAACGTAGTCTATTACGCAACTCCTGAAATTGGGGTATAAACCTTCTAGCTCGAAGACAGCGGGCTGCCACCACTCTTTCCAATGCCAGCCGGCACCCACCCGAGTCGAGGCAGTTGCGTGAGCGTACCTGGAATATCATCGACAGGCACAGATGTCCTTGATGCTTGACAAAGCACTGATGATTCTCTACTACAGCACTAATATGCAAATAAATTGAGTATTAACAGACGCGCATTTTTCATCATTTAATATATGTATCACCGTTCAGGCGACCTTTAACGTCCTTGAGCGAAAATCATGTCATCGAAGTGAAATCGTAGCGATGACGACTCTGCGTGTGTAGTAATTTGCTTACTACACCGACTCGGCATCCTGTCTTACCTATATGGAAACGCTAACGGAACAATTGTGATGGTGAGTGGGTCACCATTGTCATCGTATTCTATGAGTAAGCAAGCAACGCTCGCGCAACATTTCTGATTGTGCGCGGGTCAAGCAAGCAACGCCCACGCAACAATTTTGATGGTGCGCGGGTCACCATCGTCACCGTGTTAAGAGAGTTTAGAAGAACTTCTAGAAGAGAGTTTGTAGCGCCCACCGACGCTGCTATGCGGGGACGCTAAGGTCGGTGCTCTCGGCCGGCGCTTTGGGGCCGGCTGCGGATGGCGAGGAGAATAAAGTTGGGCGGCGCGTGCTAGCGGCGCAAGCACGGCACGCGCCTGTCCGTTCTAAAAGCCTGCTGATCTGGTCTCCTTGTTCTGGCACTCCGCTGCGTCCCCTCGGTTCCCGACAGTGGTGACTCCGGCCTAAGAGATGACCGACTCCAGCAACCTCCCGCCCTCAGGTAACCTTCCGCCTGACGCTACCTCGCGCCCACGGGAGGTCGCAGCTCTGCAGCTCCACCTGCCCACGTTCTGCCACAAGAACCCGCAGGTTTGGTTCGCCCAGGTCAAAGCCATCTTCTATCTGCAACACATCACCTCGGAGATTTCGCGGTTTCGCCACTTACTTTTGCAACTGGTCTCCTGAGGTGGCTCAAGAAGTGACAGACGTTATCGCTGCACCTTTTAGTGATGCCCCGTACCAGCAACTGAAGCAGAGTATTTTAGAACGCACCACGGCGTCTGAGAGCGCGCGCCTCCAGCACCTGCTCACCTTCGAGCACCTTGGAGATCGCCACCCTTCCCAGCTACTCAACAGCATGCGACAGCTCCTGGGCACAAGCAAGGTCGACTCGAACGGTGCGCTGTTGAGGGAGCTCTTCTTGCAGCGCTTACCACAGTCCACCCGCCTTGTCTTGGCCGCTACAGAGGACTGGACCCTCGACCGCCTCACCCAGCTCGCTGATCGAGTCCACAACGCGACTTCTCCTTCAGTCGCCGCCCTCTCTTCAACGCCACAGTCCTCGATCCTGGCCCGCTTAGAGTCCCGGATTGACCAGCTCGCCGTTTGCATCGACGCCCTTCGGACGTCCTCCCATGACCAGCGCGGCTCCACCTCATGTACCAGCCGCCGTCCCTCTTCCCGGACCAGTCGCCGCTCGCGCCATCTTCGACGCTCGTTTATCTGCTGGTACCATCGCACTTTCCAGCACCGCGCCCGTCAGTGCAAGTCCCCATGCGAATTGTCGGGAAACACCCCGCGAGATCACTGATGGCGGCATGTGACCTCGCCTTACAACCCGGCCGCCTTTTCATAGCCGTGGATCGCATTTCGGATTGCGGTTCCTTGTCTACCTCCATCGCCACGTATGGTCTGCGGTCCCTCACACTCGACCTTGGCCTGCCGCGCACGTTCCGGTGGGTCTTCATCGTAGCCGACGTCCATCAGCCTATCCTCGGCTCCGACTTCCTGACCCATTTCGACCTCGACGTCAGCCTGCGCCGCCATTGCTTGATTGACAGCAAGACACGCCTTTCCACCCCTGACGTTCTGTCGGCTGTCGCTCCCACTGGCATCCGCACGCTGATCCCATCATGCCCGTACGCTGGAATTCTCGAAGATTTCCTTGAGGTGACGAGGCCCTGCAATATAAATCAGCCACCCAAGCGCAGCGTAACTCACCATTATGTCACACGTGGTCCACCCGTCGCAGCCCGTCCGCGCCGCCTCTTCGGTGAGCGTCAGGCTATTGCTAAACGGGAATTCGAGCACATGCTCCAGTTAAGTATTATTCGGCCTTCGTCCAGCAGTTGGGCCTCCCCACTCCATCTGGTGCCCAAGAAGGAACCGGGTGACTGGCATCCGTGCGGTGACTACCGGGCGCTCAACGCTCCCACGTTCCACGATAGCTATCCCCTTCCACACATCCAAGATTTCACAGGCCACTTGGAAGGATGCAACATCTTTAATAAAGTGGACCTTGTCAAGGCCTATCACCAAATCCCCGTTGAGCCTGACGATATCCCGAAGACAGACATTACTATACCCGTCGGCCTTTTCATTATGTGCGCATGCCCTTTGGGTTGCGCAACGCAGCTCAAACGTTCCAACGATTCATTGTAGAGGTAACGCGCGGCCTCCCGGCTGTATTTTCCTACATCGACGACATCCTCGTCGCGAGTCGCAATCCACAGGATCATGAGCGTCACCTCCGAGAACTGTTTGAACGCCTTCAATAATTTGGCCTCATTGTCAACCCCCAGAATTGCGTATTGGGTCTTCCGAGCTCGAGTTTCTGGGCCACCGCATCTCGGCGCTGGGAATTCGTCTGTTGCCCTCTCACAGTCCAGGCCGTGAAAGACTTCCCAGCACCCACTACCCTACGCCAGCTGCGTGAGTTCCTCGGCCTAGTGAATTTCTCCCAACGTTTTATTCCGCACTGCGCTGAGCTTCTACACCCACTGACTGACCTTCTTCGCACGACCAAGGGCTCCTCATCTGCGATTTCCTGGTCTCCCGAAGCTGACGCTGCTTTCAGGGCTGCTAAACAAGCCGTCGCCGATGCGGTACTTCTCATCCACCCGAGAACTAACGTGCCACCCCGCATCATGGTGGATGCTTCCAGCGTGGCCACCGGCGCTGTTCTCTAGCAGAAAATCGACTCCGAGTGGCGCCCACTGGACTTCTCTCGGAAGCTCAAACCAGCCGAGACTCGCTACAGCGTTTTTGGCCGCGATCTGCTGGCCATCTACACCACCATCCAGCCCTTCCGACACTCCTTGGAGTGCCAGCTATATAATGTTCTAACGGATCATAAGCCTCTGGTGTATGTCTTCCGTACAAATTCTTCCAAGTACGTCGCACGTGAACTTCGTCAACTGGCCTATATATCGGAGTTCACAACGGTTATACGGCACATCAAAGGCACCGACAACGAGGCAGCTGATGCACTTTCACGCATCCTCTCCCTCGGCACTTCTACATCGACTGTGGATTGGGAAGGTCTAGCTCGAGCGCAGATGGAAGACCCTGAGTTGCAAGCGCTGCGTGACCATCCCCGTTCCCTCCGTCTATAACTCATTCCTCACCCGTTTGTGCCTGGCTCACTCTGGTGCGACATGTCAGCGGCTGCACCTGGCCCCTTCATTCCCGCTGCCTTCCGTAGTGCGGTGTTCCAATCACTTCACGACATTTACCATCCCAGCATCCAAGCCACCCAGCGCCTCGTTACACAGCGGTATGTCTGGCCAAGCATTAACACCGATGTTCGCCAGTGGGCCCGCACGTGCCTGGCATGCCAGACCGCCAAAGTGACCCGCCACACGAAGACTCCCACGCAGTCGTTCTTGCCACAGTGGCTGCCGCTTTGATCACGTCCATCGTGATTTGGTTGGACCACTTCCTCACTCTCACGACTGCCGGTACATTCTAACAATGATTGACCGCTTCACCCGTTGGCCCGAAGCCGTGCCTATTGCAGACATCACTGCGGAAACAGTCGCCAAAGCATTCGTTTCAGCGTGGGTTTCCCGCTTTGGCTGCCCCAGCATCGTGACAACTGATCGCGGCCGGCAATTTGACTGTACACTCTTCACGTCCCTCAACCGCCTGCTTGGCACTAAGCACTACCGTACATCTGTATATCATCCCTGTGCCAACGGCATAGTTGAGCTGTTCCATCGCCAGCTCAAGGCTGCCCTGACTGCGCGCTTGCATCGAGAGCACTGGGTCGACCACCTTCCTATGGTGCTTCTCAGCCTCCGCGCCGTCCTTCGTCGCTGCCTATTCTGTTCAGTGGCCGTACTCGTCTACGGTGCACCCCTGCGGCTTCCTGGAGACTTGCTCGTGCCTTCGGCTACGTCGCCCCAGCCGCTACAGTACCTCCAACGCCTACAGGAATGCATTCTGCAACTGCGCCCCGTACCACCTCGATCATCGGACCACAGCATCTTTGTGCATTTGGACCTTGCGTCTTCGTCCCACGTGTTCCTCCGACGAGATGCTGTAAAGGCGCCTCTTACACCATCCTACGACGGGACCGTACCGTGTCCTCCACAAGACGCAGAAGTCCGACACCATCCTATTAAATGGTCGCGAAAAAGTCATTTCGTTAGACAGCCTCAAACCAACCTAAGTCGAGACGCCTCCCAATGAGCTCCCCGCGGATGTCGCCGGCTCACGCGTCCTCCATTTGCTTGACACTAATACCCTAGTTACACGGGCGTGCTAACCGCAGTTAAGACGCACCTCAGTTCCGGCCAACCACAGTTACACCCAGTTAGACGGAAAGCCTAACTGCGGTTATTCCACTAACCATGGTCACTGCAAACTGAGGTTGGCCACCTCAGTTAGCTCAGGTTAACGAAGCAAACACAAAATGGCGGCACCCATGCGGATGGACGAAGGCGGCGCGGCTCCAACGAAGGTGACGGCCGAAAAGTCTTCCCAAAGGCGTGTCAACTGGTCTGTCTCAACAACAGAGTCGTTGATACGCCTTGGGAAGACAATCTTGCCGCGCTGCGGTCCAACACGCGAAATGCGCGTATATACGATGAGATGACGCGAAGCCTCAACGCACGCCTGCCTGCCAGCGAAGTTCCATTCACAGCAAAGCAGCTCCGCCAGAAGCTTGAGAACTTGAACAAGCAATACCGGTGAGTACGAACTCTGCACTAGCCACGTTGTGACAGTGCGTAGCCACTGTTTGTGTATATGTGTAGGCTAAATCCGATGCGTAAACTCAGTAGCGTGCAAACTAAGCGCTCCAGCACGGCGTCTGCAGTTGCGCCTAATCTTATGCGGGTTGTCACACGGCGCACTTTTCATCGCGACCAAGCCCCATCCGGATCGAATTTCTCGGTCGTGATTGACACATTTGCGTATGCTGCGCGAGGGAGCCGATCGCAATCAAGAATGTCGATCTGGATCGGGCTTGATCGCGATCAAAAGTGCGCCGTGTGACCCCCGTATTATGTGTGTGTCACACGCGCACTTTCGTCGCGGTCGAGACCGATCGCGATTGAACTTCTCGGTCGGGATTTGCTCCTTTGCAAAAGCTATGTGAGAGCGTCAATCGCGGTCGGGGAATTTTAGTCCGGATCGGACTCGATTGCGAACACCGGTATTCC
>NC_051160.1:154121829-154164289 GCF_013339745.2 Dermacentor silvarum
CGTCACTGGGTTCGTCCACAGCTCGGATGCTTAGTACGCGAGCTAACCGGTCCGCTCTTGTGTTGCCCTCCATGCCTCGTGTGCGGGCCACTAAGTGAGGTGTGGAATCTGGTAATTTGACTCCCTAGAATGTTTAGTACTAAGCGCGCGCCGCCGTCCGGAGAGATACAGGCGACAGGTGGTTTGTGAGTCCGTGAGTATGGCAGCGATACGCCCCTAATTGCAAGTGCCATTGCTGTGGCTTCGGCTGTGCTGGCAGATTTGCCCTGACCGATGCAGTTATCACACGATTTGGTTCGTGGCTACCACCGCATACTTGCCCCTCCCTCCTTGACTCGCGTCTGTGTAGTACACGTCCCGTTGTTCTCTAAATATCTGGTGCAAGGTTCTTGGTCGGGATTTCCTGCACCCTGCATGATATCTCGAACTCATATTCTTCGGAATTGGGGACACCATTTTGTGCTGCCTGACTTCCTGGGTCATCTGTACTGTCTCTTCCGCACTGAACTGAGGGAGGAGGGCAAAGCCGAGTTGGGGAATATTGCCCGACCATGCCTTGATGCGCACAGCCGTTCCTTTTACGCCATGAGGGTGGCCGTCGCATATTCCTCGAAAGTATTGTGGATGCCCAATTTCTCGAAACGTTCTGTACAGGTATTTTCCGGGAGCCCTAGAGCAGTTTTAAATGCCCGCCGAATGATGATTTCAAGCTGTTTGAGCTCCTGCTTGGCAATGCTTTGGAAGGGGAGTGCGTACGCAATCCTACGGATGACAAAGGCGTGTACCAGTCAGATCATTTCTTCTTCCGAGAAGCCCTCGCGGGTTCGCGTAACCCTAGGAATCATCTTAGCTACGTTTTGTGTAGTACCTATGAGGAGGTGGAGCGTGTGCGCTACTTCAGTCGTTTGTTGAATCCATAATCTCAGGACGCGGAGTTCATCCACCTCTCTTACACGCTCCCCTTCCAAGTAAAGTTCAAAACTCTGGCAATTTTCTCGTCTCGCGTACTTTGCTCTTATTCGAATGAATTCGGACTTCTGTGGGGAACATGTCATGCCATCCCCTTGCGTGAAGGTCTCGACCTGTTGGATGGCCCACTGGAGAAGCTCCTGCTTATCGCCGTAGGATCCCCGATTTTCCCACAGCGTAGTATCGTCAGCGTAAATGGCGCTCCGTGGGGGTTGCTTCACATACAACTCTATAGTGCGAGTTTACGCATTCCCAGATTAAATGGGAGAGGGAAGAGTATGGACCCTTGTGGGGTTCCTCGATCGGGAACTGCAAAGGGTTTCCCCCTAGTTGAGCCCAGACCGATGGTGGCCGTACGGTTTCTCAGAAAGGTGCGTACATACTGGTAAATGCGCGCCCCGCAACCTACCGCTTCTAGTCCTTCCAGTATTGCATCGTTGGAAATCGTGTCGAATGCCTTTTTTACGTCGAGAGCAAGCGCAATGCTGTCTTCGGGACCCCTTACCGGATGAAGAACGTCCTGCTGAAGCATTATAAAAACGTCATGTACCGACACATCTGGGCGCAATCCGAACATGTTTGTGGGAAAAGGATCGTTGCTTTCTATGTAGCGCGATAACCGGGTCTGTATCACCTTTACAAAGAGCTTTCCGGCACACGACGTTAGCGATATAGGTCGTAGGTTTCGAATATCTCGGGGCTTCCCCGGTTTTGAAATAAGGATGATTTTTGCTTTCCTTCATCAGCCGGTAATTCTCCCTGATCTACCCATATATTCTCGTTAAAGTATTCAGTTAACTGCTCCATGGTTTCGTTGCTCAAGTTTCAAATCATGGCGTTAGTAATCTGGTCGAACCCTGGCGCCGTGTTTCTTTTGAAGGACAGCGCCGTGGCATAAACCTCCGCCGTAGTTATCGGTGCGTCCAGATTCGGTTGTTCCGGCCCCGTATAGCTACCACACCGGCTCGTCTCTTTGGAATTCGTACCTATATAAATATGTTTTAAGTGATCAATGAGTTCCTCGTTGTTGCCCTTGAATTAATTCTCCAGTAGCTTGAGCGTCATGTGCGCTGCCCTCTGGATGTATTCCACTCTTAGCGCGACACCCTTTTTGGCGAAAGTGGCAACCTGTGGGTAATCGGGTAGGGTGTACAAGTCGTAACCTTTAAGATTTCTCTTGTGATTTCCTATTTCTTGCAAACAAATGATATCCAGAGGAATAGGCACCGACTCCACTGCTATACATGTGCAGGGCAACGGGTTTCTTCTTTCCGAAAATACGAAATGAAAAAGCAGATGCTAGGTCGACAATGTTCCCGACAGGGAAGCGCAGTCGAGCACGGCGGAAAACTAGGATATATTAGTCATATATGACTAATATTAGAAAAATTGGCGCTTATTGACTGGGGCATATCTAGTGACCCAAGCTGGTGTCAAAGTGCTTCATTGAAGAGCGCCACATAGAGGGTGTCTAATAACATGTGACAAATGACCAGCGGCACATACCTAGTGACATATACCGTCAGGCACATACCCAGTGATAAACACCCAATGATGTAAGCTGCCATTACATCCGGACATATATACTGGAATGTGTCTTAAAAATCCTAAGAATTATAATCACCATAACACCCTCACTGCAACATGTATACGCCTTCAAGCGTACGGATTTATTATTAAAACGTTTTGCTTTCTAGAAATGTTCAGCAATTCGTTCACAGTGACAATCATTGTCGATGTTTTTCTGCACAATAATAAAAAGAAAATTTATTTGCATCTTGCTCGCGTTGTTCGGTGCTGACATATGTTGTTTTGCCCGCCTACATGACTTCTACCAATGTTTATCTACACTGGGTATACATTTTTTGTTTATTTTTTGTAGAAATGCAGGTTGTTTCAGCGAACACTTTCAAAAATAATTAAGGGTTGCATGTGGCAGAAAGCACAGTTCTAGTTCATGAGCTGGTCTACTCGGAGAGGCAGACATTACTTCCACAAAAAATTAAAATGCATAATCGACTAATTCACAAACATTAACTAGTTGTGTTTTAAGTAATTAGTTAGCCTAGCCTAGCCTAGCCCATAGTGCAATTTACAAATTTTAGCCGTAGAGATCGCACGGCGGATCCACTTGGAACGAATTGTCACGATGTCACCAGTTCCGAGATATTACTTCCCGAATTTTGCGGAAACGTGTATTGGCATTCCAGTTACTTTCTTAACGAAACGTCGTTTTATGCATTGTAGCACAAAAGGAACAAAAGTGTCAGGTGCTGGCTGCTGTGTTCTACGATTGACGCTTGCGGGTTTACGGCGAGCACACTTTGCGAAAATATTATTGGAACTTTCGTTTAACGCCGCTTCCCACATAAACAACAATTTTTTTTTCTGTATTCGCCTGCACTCGCCTGCGGGAGCACACTTGAATTCATGTGGCTTGTTCACTATTTTCCTGGCATATATTCAGATACGTTTAATGAAGAATCTGGTCGCATGCCGTCGTTAACATTCGCCTTAAGTATTGGAAGAGCTGGTGCATATTTCACTGTCTTACTTTTAAGGCATGCGATGCTGATGACGTTACTGTGACCGCTGATCGTAAATTCAAACTTCTCGGACGTATATTTTTTATCATTGACGTCTACATATTCCTAGTTTGCAATGACTCAGAAATGCTTTCTTGGCGGATTCTTTTAATAGTGACGTACGTAGATATTCCTTGTGGCAACAACTTGGAAATAATATCATGCTTGATTTAGAAATACTGTGAAGCTTCCGTTGTATAAAAAGTATTGGTAATATAGCAACAAAAAAAAAGATGTGATTGATCCCTCTTTCATAGGAGTCGGTCGAACCCGAAAGTGAAACATGTCTTCACAGAAGCTGTTGCATGTTTTTTCCGTGTACTCACAGTCCGCTGCAGCGAAATGTGCATGACTTGCGGGTCGGCGACCATGTTTCAGGTGTTCTTGGCACGCGGCGTCCTGTTGGCTAGCAACGTCCTGCTGCCGAGTCGCTTCGTCGAAGGAACGAGCATTTTGGTGCGGCTCCGTAGTGTCTTGGGCAGCCACTTGAGTTGCGGTGCGCTCAGCTTCAGGAATGCAAGTCGCAGAGAACGCAGCGTGGGCCGCGAACGTGCGAAGGCGACCTACTTCACGCTGGCGTGTCTCTCGCCGTGCCAAAGCGTGATTCCCCCGTCAACGAAGCTGCCTTTCTGCTCCGCTTAGCGCAGCAGTTTTCTTAGACGGTGTCATCGCAAGCGAAGTGCACGTCAGTAGTGCAAATAAGCACTACGTATTCATGTTTCATGTTGAAGCTGCACTCCGTAAGCGACGAGGCATGATTCGGACACGAAAGACAAACCATGTGCGGAAACTGCGTCGTAACCTCAGCAGAAGGCCCACACCACCTATGTCAGGCTACATAGCGCTGGAGCCTCCGCTAAGTGGAGACTAGCGAAGCCCATACTGTAGGCGCTCGTTGTTGTAACGATGCAGTACTTCGCTTCACCACTTCGCTTCACCACAGGGATGGCGGTGCCATCCGTGTCAAGAGAGAGCCTATTTCAAGCGTTCGCGCCGACGTCACAGCCGTTACAGGAAGTTGATGGTGCACCAGGTCATAAAACACTTTCGCGTTAAAAGAACAAGGCAATGTATGACATGGCTCGCATGAGATGTCGGAAAGCAAATTAAATTTAGAGATACGTTTTAAAGACAGTGCGGAATATATGTGCTAGCACATTTTTAAGCATCAGAATTTTCGCGCTACAGGGGAAAAAAAAGGGGGGGGGGGAGGGGGAGCGGGGTCACGCCGATCAACTTGCGCACGTTTCTTACCCTTCAATCACTCTCATTGAGACTCGAGTTACGACGACTTCAATGGCGATATTGTCCAGCGATTCTAGCATGTTATTTTGTGACTCAGTCTCTCGATTTTCCGGGAGAATCGCCGATGAGTTCGCGTTACGGTCGCCGCGCCAGCGAAGCAACTGATGTTTCGGCACCAGTCTCCTCTGGTCACCGTCGTTCCGTTGGGTTCAAGGCTCAAGCCGACGTGCTCTCTCTGTGCCCATGATCGCAACATAGCCAAACTGGTGCAGTTTCACTTAATTCTCACTTGTACTCGTTTGCATTGACCGCACTCAATTCGCCATTCGTACGTCAGTTCGCAGCACCAGAAGTCGGATGAAACACTTGCACAAAACAGTTTTCAGGCGCGGTGCCACCAAACTTAGCAGACTGAGTTGATGCACGATGAAAATAAAAACGGCAAATGGGTTTGCATTTGACCCGTGTTAAGTGCGAGGTGCGTTCGTTGAATTAATAATCGCGGAATCAGCCACCTTTGTAGTACTTGCAATGCCAGAGTTTAAATAATGATCTGGCTGCTGTTGTGCAACCAAGAAGCGTAGCGGGCGGTGGTGTGCGGTGCGCCACATGTGCGGCTTAGGAGTTCGCCCGGTGCCTGGGGTCATCCACTGAGAGAACGATATGAGTATTCGGTAGACCCAGAGCAGCTGACGCTGCTTGTGCCGTGGCCAAAT
This sequence comes from Dermacentor silvarum, assembly GCF_013339745.2. Classification (NCBI taxonomy): domain Eukaryota; kingdom Metazoa; phylum Arthropoda; class Arachnida; order Ixodida; family Ixodidae; genus Dermacentor; species Dermacentor silvarum. Next base: position 154,127,345 of record NC_051160.1, read on the forward strand.
TGCTTATTGTGGTCTAGTCATTCGAGACGGCGTGCGAAGCACCATGTGGGCGGTCCTTCGGTGCAGATAGGGGTGGCGGATACAGGCGGATGTCAGCCCCTGGAAGAATTTGACACACAGCTGCCTTGATTTCAAGCCGGGCGGAGTATGAACCGAACGTCAGTCAACACTGAATTGTTCCCAATATGCCCAGTAGTGACGGTAAACTCACGTGAATCGCCACAGCAATGACAATGACAGGGCTCGGAAGTGGAGCCGTTGTGTTTCACCGTCCCCATGCTCATCGAAGTCATGTGCGTCGTGGACATCACTGCGCCAAACAGATGGCAAGCCTTTTCTTTGTCCGCGACGCCAAGCGTGTCACGTTTGGATGTTACTGGAGCAGGTAGCAGCAGAAAGCAAGATCGTGCACCCAAAAAGAAAGGCTTAATTAGAGCTAGGGTAACATACATTGTGACGAACCGGCTGGTGACATCTTCAAGCGGGATCTGTGGAGTAACTACATTAAACTACGCCTGCAGTCTGACCGCCTGCAGTCTGACCGCAATCAGTGCATCGTGAGAAAGCAGGGGAGTGTAGATTAGTCGGTGTCAGCAACTTCTGCTCGATGCAAGGTAAGGGCCGCCTACCCTGTTTCGCAGGCGGTGATTGCCAGTAGCAGCTGGACAGCTGAGCTCAGAACTTGGGCAGCTGCAACAAGGAGAATAAGCTGCGTCATCACTTCTCTTTAACAGCAGCATCCACGACGTGGAATATAGCTCTGTTATGTATGAGACCGCAGGGACGAAATGAAAACGCAGTGGCCATGGATGCGACGAGCCTGATTCAAAACGAGATCTGTCAAGTTGTACAAAAAATGCGTTTCGTAATGTGGTGAATTAAGAAAATGCTTTTGATGAATTTATGGGCAACCACTCCATAAATGCCTCCGAAAGATTTCGCAAGAAACCATCTGAGAAGTCGCTTCGAATACCAACCAGTCCAATGTAACCACCACGTGCATACGACTGGCACCACACCACAGACAACTCTAGCCAATTGGTGATGTAAGAATGAGGGATGCTCGATTCAACAGTCACAAGTAGGTTTTGAAACCACGTGTACCACGCCGCGGTACCGGCAGCAACTACTGACAGCGGAACAACTGCCCGTTGAGCTGCGCAATGTTCCTTAGGAAACGGTATTCACCACTCTGCTAACCACTCTTTGCTTCACTGTCCATATAGGCTAGCATGCCACATCCGCGTTCTACGTGTACACCAATTGTTGGAACTGTTGAGATGATTCGCCTTCAACGCCAATATCCACGTGGTCACCAAAAATGCACAAAACGTAGTCTATTACGCAACTCCTGAAATTGGGGTATAAACCTTCTAGCTCGAAGACAGCGGGCTGCCACCACTCTTTCCAATGCCAGCCGGCACCCACCCGAGTCGAGGCAGTTGCGTGAGCGTACCTGGAATATCATCGACAGGCACAGATGTCCTTGATGCTTGACAAAGCACTGATGATTCTCTACTACAGCACTAATATGCAAATAAATTGAGTATTAACAGACGCGCATTTTTCATCATTTAATATATGTATCACCGTTCAGGCGACCTTTAACGTCCTTGAGCGAAAATCATGTCATCGAAGTGAAATCGTAGCGATGACGACTCTGCGTGTGTAGTAATTTGCTTACTACACCGACTCGGCATCCTGTCTTACCTATATGGAAACGCTAACGGAACAATTGTGATGGTGAGTGGGTCACCATTGTCATCGTATTCTATGAGTAAGCAAGCAACGCTCGCGCAACATTTCTGATTGTGCGCGGGTCAAGCAAGCAACGCCCACGCAACAATTTTGATGGTGCGCGGGTCACCATCGTCACCGTGTTAAGAGAGTTTAGAAGAACTTCTAGAAGAGAGTTTGTAGCGCCCACCGACGCTGCTATGCGGGGACGCTAAGGTCGGTGCTCTCGGCCGGCGCTTTGGGGCCGGCTGCGGATGGCGAGGAGAATAAAGTTGGGCGGCGCGTGCTAGCGGCGCAAGCACGGCACGCGCCTGTCCGTTCTAAAAGCCTGCTGATCTGGTCTCCTTGTTCTGGCACTCCGCTGCGTCCCCTCGGTTCCCGACAGTGGTGACTCCGGCCTAAGAGATGACCGACTCCAGCAACCTCCCGCCCTCAGGTAACCTTCCGCCTGACGCTACCTCGCGCCCACGGGAGGTCGCAGCTCTGCAGCTCCACCTGCCCACGTTCTGCCACAAGAACCCGCAGGTTTGGTTCGCCCAGGTCAAAGCCATCTTCTATCTGCAACACATCACCTCGGAGATTTCGCGGTTTCGCCACTTACTTTTGCAACTGGTCTCCTGAGGTGGCTCAAGAAGTGACAGACGTTATCGCTGCACCTTTTAGTGATGCCCCGTACCAGCAACTGAAGCAGAGTATTTTAGAACGCACCACGGCGTCTGAGAGCGCGCGCCTCCAGCACCTGCTCACCTTCGAGCACCTTGGAGATCGCCACCCTTCCCAGCTACTCAACAGCATGCGACAGCTCCTGGGCACAAGCAAGGTCGACTCGAACGGTGCGCTGTTGAGGGAGCTCTTCTTGCAGCGCTTACCACAGTCCACCCGCCTTGTCTTGGCCGCTACAGAGGACTGGACCCTCGACCGCCTCACCCAGCTCGCTGATCGAGTCCACAACGCGACTTCTCCTTCAGTCGCCGCCCTCTCTTCAACGCCACAGTCCTCGATCCTGGCCCGCTTAGAGTCCCGGATTGACCAGCTCGCCGTTTGCATCGACGCCCTTCGGACGTCCTCCCATGACCAGCGCGGCTCCACCTCATGTACCAGCCGCCGTCCCTCTTCCCGGACCAGTCGCCGCTCGCGCCATCTTCGACGCTCGTTTATCTGCTGGTACCATCGCACTTTCCAGCACCGCGCCCGTCAGTGCAAGTCCCCATCGAATTGTCGGGAAACACCCCGCGAGATCACTGATGGCGGCATGTGACCTCGCCTTACAACCCGGCCGCCTTTTCATAGCCGTGGATCGCATTTCGGATTGCGGTTCCTTGTCTACCTCCATCGCCACGTATGGTCTGCGGTCCCTCACACTCGACCTTGGCCTGCCGCGCACGTTCCGGTGGGTCTTCATCGTAGCCGACGTCCATCAGCCTATCCTCGGCTCCGACTTCCTGACCCATTTCGACCTCGACGTCAGCCTGCGCCGCCATTGCTTGATTGACAGCAAGACACGCCTTTCCACCCCTGACGTTCTGTCGGCTGTCGCTCCCACTGGCATCCGCACGCTGATCCCATCATGCCCGTACGCTGGAATTCTCGAAGATTTCCCTGAGGTGACGAGGCCCTGCAATTTAAATCAGCCACCCAAGCGCAGCGTAACTCACCATTATGTCACACGTGGTCCACCCGTCGCAGCCCGTCCGCGCCGCCTCTTCGGTGAGCGTCAGGCTATTGCTAAACGGGAATTCGAGCACATGCTCCAGTTAAGTATTATTCGGCCTTCGTCCAGCAGTTGGGCCTCCCCACTCCATCTGGTGCCCAAGAAGGAACCGGGTGACTGGCATCCGTGCGGTGACTACCGGGCGCTCAACGCTCCCACGTTCCACGATAGCTATCCCCTTCCACACATCCAAGATTTCACAGGCCACTTGGAAGGATGCAACATCTTTAATAAAGTGGACCTTGTCAAGGCCTATCACCAAATCCCCGTTGAGCCTGACGATATCCCGAAGACAGACATTACTATACCCGTCGGCCTTTTTCATTATGTGCGCATGCCCTTTGGGTTGCGCAACGCAGCTCAAACGTTCCAACGATTCATTGTAGAGGTAACGCGCGGCCTCCCGGCTGTATTTTCCTACATCGACGACATCCTCGTCGCGAGTCGCAATCCACAGGATCATGAGCGTCACCTCCGAGAACTGTTTGAACGCCTTCAATAATTTGGCCTCATTGTCAACCCCCAGAATTGCGTATTTGGGTCTTCCGAGCTCGAGTTTCTGGGCCACCGCATCTCGGCGCTGGGAATTCGTCTGTTGCCCTCTCACGTCCAGGCCGTGAAAGACTTCCCAGCACCCACTACCCTACGCCAGCTGCGTGAGTTCCTCGGCCTAGTGAATTTCTCCCAACGTTTTATTCCGCACTGCGCTGAGCTTCTACACCCACTGACTGACCTTCTTCGCACGACCAAGGGCTCCTCATCTGCGATTTCCTGGTCTCCCGAAGCTGACGCTGCTTTCAGGGCTGCTAAACAAGCCGTCGCCGATGCGGTACTTCTCATCCACCCGAGAACTAACGTGCCACCCCGCATCATGGTGGATGCTTCCAGCGTGGCCACCGGCGCTGTTCTCTAGCAGAAAATCGACTCCGAGTGGCGCCCACTGGACTTCTCTCGGAAGCTCAAACCAGCCGAGACTCGCTACAGCGTTTTTGGCCGCGATCTGCTGGCCATCTACACCACCATCCAGCCCTTCCGACACTCCTTGGAGTGCCAGCTATATAATGTTCTAACGGATCATAAGCCTCTGGTGTATGTCTTCCGTACAAATTCTTCCAAGTACGTCGCACGTGAACTTCGTCAACTGGCCTATATATCGGAGTTCACAACGGTTATACGGCACATCAAAGGCACCGACAACGAGGCAGCTGATGCACTTTCACGCATCCTCTCCCTCAGCACTTCTACATCGACTGTGGATTGGGAAGGTCTAGCTCGAGCGCAGATGGAAGACCCTGAGTTGCAAGCGCTGCGTGACCATCCCCGTTCCCTCCGTCTACACAACTCATTCCTCACCCGTTTGTGCCTGGCTCACTCTGGTGCGACATGTCAGCGGCTGCACCTGGCCCCTTCATTCCCGCTGCCTTCCGTAGTGCGGTGTTCCAATCACTTCACGACATTTACCATCCCAGCATCCAAGCCACCCAGCGCCTCGTTACACAGCGGTATGTCTGGCCAAGCATTAACACCGATGTTCGCCAGTGGGCCCGCGCGTGCCTGGCATGCCAGACCGCCAAAGTGACCCGCCACACGAAGACTCCCACGCAGTCGTTCTTGCCACAGTGGCTGCCGCTTTGATCACGTCCATCGTGATTTGGTTGGACCACTTCCTCACTCTCACGACTGCCGGTACATTCTAACAATGATTGACCGCTTCACCCGTTGGCCCGAAGCCGTGCCTATTGCAGACATCACTGCGGAAACAGTCGCCAAAGCATTCGTTTCAGCGTGGGTTTCCCGCTTTGGCTGCCCCAGCATCGTGACAACTGATCGCGGCCGGCAATTTGACTGTACACTCTTCACGTCCCTCAACCGCCTGCTTGGCACTAAGCACTACCGTACATCTGTATATCATCCCTGTGCCAACGGCATAGTTGAGCTGTTCCATCGCCAGCTCAAGGCTGCCCTGACTGCGCGCTTGCATCGAGAGCACTGGGTCGACCACCTTCCTATGGTGCTTCTCAGCCTCCGCGCCGTCCTTCGTCGCTGCCTATTCTGTTCAGTGGCCGTACTCGTCTACGGTGCACCCCTGCGGCTTCCTGGAGACTTGCTCGTGCCTTCGGCTACGTCGCCCCAGCCGCTACAGTACCTCCAACGCCTACAGGAATGCATTCAGCAACTGCGCCCCGTACCACCTCGATCATCGGACCACAGCATCTTTGTGCATTTGGACCTTGCGTCTTCGTCCCACGTGTTCCTCCGACGAGATGCTGTAAAGGCGCCTCTTACACCATCCTACGACGGACCGTACCGTGTCCTCCACAAGACGCAGAAGTCCGACACCATCCTATTAAATGGTCGCGAAAAAGTCATTTCGTTAGACAGCCTCAAACCGACCTAAGTCGAGACGCCTCCCAATGAGCTCCCCGCGGATGTCGCCGGCTCACGCGTCCTCCATTTGCTTGACACTAATACCCTAGTTACACGGGCGTGCTAACCGCAGTTAAGACGCACCTCAGTTCCGGCCAACCACAGTTACACCCAGTTAGACGGAAAGCCTAACTGCGGTTATTCCACTAACCATGGTCACTGCAAACTGAGGTTGGCCACCTCAGTTAGCTCAGGTTAACGAAGCAAACACACAAAATGGCGGCACCCATGCGGATGGACGAAGGCGGCGCGGCTCCAACGAAGGTGACGGCCGAAAAGTCTTCCCAAAGGCGTGTCAACTGGTCTGTCTCAACAACAGAGTCGTTGATACGCCTTTGGGAAGACAATCTTGCCGCGCTGCGGTCCAACACGCGAAATGCGCGTATATACGATGAGATGACGCGAAGCCTCAACGCACGCCTGCCTGCCGGCGAAGTTCCATTCACAGCAAAGCAGCTCCGCCAGAAGCTTGAGAACTTGAACAAGCAATACCGGTGAGTACGAACTCTGCACTAGCCACGTTGTGACAGTGCGTAGCCACTGTGTTTGTGTATATGTGTAGGCTAAATCCGATGCGTAAACTCAGTAGCGTGCAAACTAAGCGCTCCCGCACGGCGTCTGCAGTTGCGCCTAATCTTATGCGGGTGTCACACGGCGCACTTTTCATCGCGACCAAGCCCCATCCGGATCGAATTTCTCGGTCGTGATTGACACATTTGCGTATGCTGCGCGAGGGAGCCGATCGCAATCAAGAATGTCGATCTGGATCGGGCTTGATCGCGATCAAAAGTGCGCCGTGTGACCCCCGTATTATGTGTGTGTCACACGCGCACTTTCGTCGCGGTCGAGACCGATCGCGATTGAACTTCTCGGTCGGGATTTGCTCCTTTGCAAAAGCTATGTGAGAGCGTCAATCGCGGTCGGGAATTTTAGTCCGGATCGGACTCGATTGCGAACACCGGTATTCAGTGAACATATTGCTCCGACATGTAACTTGAGTAGGTCGAAACACACACAAGGCGTCTTGGATTCGTCCTTAGTTGAAAAGAGATAATGCATGTCCTCGCACGTTCATGCCATGGCAATTCTATTGTTTTGAAAAGGAAGCTGGCTAGCGAACAGTCAAGCGACTGACGCTGCGGAAACGCGTGTCAATGTTATCCTCGGTGTCTCCGCATGTTCACCGACCTCTTCCTTACATCTGTTTGCTTCAAAAAATCAGGCAACCGAGACCTCACACAGTCTGCGTTTCTTCCGAGTTCACAGTAAACATTTGGCATTGTAAATGTTGTTTATGGGCGGAAAAATAGACATACGAAGGAAGGACATAAACAGAAAGCACCAAGAATGAGCTCTGTGTGCGTTCGTCCTCCATGTCTCTTTATGCCACCCCAAACGCAGAACCCGTCAACTTGCACATTCTCAGTCCACCGAATGTTCAAGAGCATCGCAGTGCTCTCTTCTTTCCTGCACCTTCTCTGTGGACTGTCTCAAAGAGGCGGGCGATATGTAAATTTTGAAAGCAATGCCAGTCTTCGTGTATTTTTTTATTTGTGTAATAAATAGCACTGCATACAATTCTTTTTTCCCCAATAAGGCTGGTAATTATAGTAGAAGCACATTTCATTTGCATGCTGTGAAGTTTTGTGCACTGAAGGAATTTTCTTTTAGGAAACTCAGGCGCTGCGGGACCTCAACCGGGTCCAAAGGGGTTGAGTGGCCATTTTATTGGCAGCTACACGCATTTCTGGGCACACTTCCAGTCAACGACAGTGACCTTGTGGAAGAGAGCGTGGAGGTAATTTCAACTATTTATAATTACAGTTCTATAGATAGGTTGGTGTACTCACTCACAAGTACTCTGACTCGTTCTTGCTCCCCACTCATTTCCCAGGAGTGAGTGCCGTTGAGTTTGATTGGAACTGAAAAGGATGAATAATTATGTGTGCTCGTTCATGAGAGTACGAACGAAATTCAGTGATGGTGATGTTGAGTGGATCTAAGTATTAACGGGGGTGATTGTTGGCGAGTCTGAGTGGATGCATGTATGTGAGTGAGTGCGAGCGGACGCAAGTATGAGTGAATGTGTGCTAGTAAATGTGAATTGACTATAAGCGTGAATCAGTGTCGGTGAGCATGACTGGGCGTGAGTAGGAATGTGAGTGAGTCCGCAGCCTGCAAAAATGTACCGTTTCTGCATGCATTAGTGCATATAAAATTTTACTTTAATTGCAGATTTGCAAAATTTGCGTGAAAACAAACATGAAAATATTGAGCTGTATTAACTATTGAAAGGAAGTATTAACAAAATGAACTATGGCATAGAATGTCCACGTATGTGTAAACAGTAGATAGCACATTTGTAGTATCTGTAGAGCAGAAATGTTTTTCTCAAACAATGTTGCCGTCGGGATTCTATATGGCTGTGATACAGCAGTATTTTAAGCGGCACAGAAAGTGAAAAACTGCCATCAGGCACAGGAAGCGAAAGCGAAAAACTGTCATCCACCTGACTCTAGCAAGAAGCTTCACCGAGTGGATGACAATTTTCCCATTCGTCAAATTTTCTCCACCTTGCAGGCTTCCGCATAACTGGTTTGCCAGAACGTACGTTGCATTCAAAACTTTCATTTGTTTTCAAATGTGAGTGCTAGAAGCAGTAGTTGCCATAACTGGAGAGAACTCTCTCTTCTGACGTGTATCATGCTGCATGCAACATGTCGGAGCACAGTTGGTTGGTCTGCTGGTTTTCAAGTAGATATGCTGCTGATCCAGCAACTAGTTTGCAGTGGTGCACTTTGACTTTACATGTATACGCCATTGTTTTTTCCTATCATACGCAGCTGCCAGAAGTTTATGAGGCACCTGATAATGCTGAAGTGGTTGCATCGTGGGATGCAACCAATGCTGATCAGGAAGAATCCTCTACAGGATGCCTGGAAGAGAGCTCTGCTCCCATGAACGAGAATCGTGGAGCAGCCCAGAATGCTGCAAGTCTCGCTGCCAGCTGCCCACCAAGCAGCAGGAAGCGAAAGCGGCCGTCATCTGTGCTGCAAGATTTGATGACGATGTTCAGCCGCGCAGAAGAGCGAGCAGCAGAAAATGCGAAAGACTCCCTTCAGCTGCGCAAGGAGCTTGTGGAACTCCAGTAGGAGGCCAATGAAATAAACAAAAATATGGCCGAAATGGTGAAAAACTACTTTGATTCAAGGCAAAATAAAAGTTGAATGCGAGGGATCCAACATTATTTTTGTTTTGCTTTCCTCAAACTCGTTCGCAAAAGTATTCATTTTGGATGTCTCATACATCCACTAGTACTTGTTTGTACTTAATGTCTAAACCAGACCTATCACTATATTCTTTGAAAAGGTGAGGCAATGTTTTACTGTTGAAGGTATTTATTTCCATAAGAAAGCCACAAGAGAATCTTGCTTTCAATATAAAAAGCACACCATGTGCAAATCAGCCTTTGAAACTCGAAACGCCAGCCAGCCTTTATCAGACACTTTATCCCTGTTTATACAAATTTTATCTACAGTGTGGGCTTCCGTCTGCCAGTGCCTTTAACTTTGAATATAAAAAAGCAGTCATTCACTCCAGCCTTCTGTAGCCTACCAATCATACACAACACGAATACATACCAAGAGTGCCGTCATGAGTGCACGTGCAACTGCCACAAAGCACCCTGCACTGCTTGTTGCCACTTTTGTACACAGCACTAAAACTGATACACAAGTGAGTATAAGAAAGCCAAATGAGACAATACATTTACACTGCATGCTAAATAATATTCATAACACACTGGAAAGTAAGAAGTAATGTCCATGGTTGTCATGTATAAGAAAACTTTCCTCATCGAGCACTGCACTGATTCTCACAAACTGAAAATTCAATTTGTGCAGCACGTAGCATGTACATGGAGTGCTTGTGAATGCCTCATGCTGGTGCATGAGGCATTGTGCGGAGAGTCAAAACACTTAGGTGGCCCTCCGTGCTGATATATGCTTCGCAAGTGCCTCTCTCACTTCCACTCCCAGTGGTTCATCACGACTGCTTGTACATACTGGCTGAGCCCGCCTTGCATCTTCACTACGCGCAACTTCAATCCAACTTGCATCACAGTGATCGGTTAGCTGCTCACAAATGTTGTTCAGAACACAGCAAGCACGGATAATACAGTTTACATTGTCAATATCACATTCCAGGCCCTTATGCATGATTCGGAACCGCGCTTTCATTCGCCCGAAGGCGTTTTCCACAATACGTCTATAGCACTTGACAGATTGTAATTAAAAACATGCGATACTGAGCCAATAGGACCTGGCCTTGGGAAAAGTTTCATTAAATGTGGCTGCAGTGTGAATGCCTGGTCAGCCAAGAGAACAGGCCCGACCGATACCCCTTCAATTAATTTGCCATTCAATCTGAACAAATTGCTGCTCAGTACACTTGGCAAACGTGACCGCTCGAACACTGCCGCATCGTGTATTCGGCCCGGTGACCCAACATTCGTGTACATAAATCTGTATTGGTGATCAACAACAGCGAGAAGAATGGCACTGTACCACCCCTTATAGTTGAAGTAGTCGGCGGCGTGTTCTTTCGGAGGGCAGACTTCAATATGACAACCGTCCAGGGCGCCAACGCCTTGAGTAAACCCTGCAACAGCGGTGAACTGACGCAGGTGCTCTGCCAGCCCTTGTGCTGAAGGGAAACGCACGTACCGCGGTTCTAGGCGCCGCACAACAACACTGCAGAACTCGCGGAATATTATGTTAACCGACGAACGACTGACGCCAAAGACATTGGCCACGGTTCTGTCTTCGGCGGATGTAGCCAGCCGATACAACCCAATCGCCACGCGCTTCTCCAGAGGGATGGCTCGGCGCATGTTCGTGTCTTGCCGTGCCATGAATTTGCACACACTCACAATATATGGGAACGTGCACCGATTCAGTCGAAAGTTTTTTCTGAATACACTCTCGGGAAAGTGCGGGAGCGTTTCTTCATACCACGATTGCGCCCGCGGGTGCGACCACACATGCCGCTCACGGGAACAAAGCCGAACAGCCGTGGCCATGAGTTGACGACACTGCGTTTCAGCGTTCTCTCTTTCCTGTTCAAGTACCTCAATGTCTTGCTGTACACGAAGCACTTCCACCTGCTTGGCGTGCAGCGCTGTTCGTTGAGCGGCAAACATAATGAAAAAGCCGTCGAGGTCTTCGTCGCCGTCACACGATACAGGCTTGCTCAACGCCATCGCACAGTTAGCGGCACCAGATTAAAGCTGGCAGAAACGACAAATAAAAAAAACTAAACAATACCGTACACAGTCTAGCAAAAACACAAAAGCAACGAACCAACAAATCACAACTAATTACAGCGCACGCGGTCAGGCAAAAATCACAATCGAGCAATGGATTGCCTTGGGTTTCGTACCGACCGTGAACTAGACTTTGGCCAGGCGTTGGCTGACTGGCTTTAACTGCTGCCATACACCGCAAAAATAATTGAATAAATAAGCTCAGACAGTGCAGATGCTAACACGATGAACATATTTTAAAGAAAAAACAGTTTTTTTGTCAAAATAATTAGAAAGAACAGCTAAACAAGTATATTTTCATTCGCAGTACTGAGTATCACGTGACCTGCTTCACAGCCCTAACGGAAGACATGTTTTCCCGTGTAACATATGTCAACTGTAGTTGACGCTAACCATAGTTCAGTGCGGTTAGCTGAGGTGCGTCTTAACTGCGGTTAGCACGCCCGTGTAACTAGGGTATTAGACAGCCTCATCTCCGCGTCGCCAACAAGTGCATTTCGCCGTCCCGTCTGGCAGGGGGGGGGGGGGGGGGGGCTTCTAGCGCCCACCGACGCTGCTATGCGGGGACGCTAAGGTCGGCGCTCTCGGACGGCGCTTTGGGGCTGGTTGCGGATGGCGAGGAGAATAAAATTGGGCGGCGCATGCTAGCGGCGCAAGCACGGCACGCGCCTGTCCGTTCTAAAAGCGTGCTGAGCTGGTGTCCTTGTTCTGGCGCTCCGCTGCGACCCCTCGGTTCCCGACAAGTTAATTCAGGCACTCCAACCCGCGACCTTCAGTGGGAGTCGAACCCTTAAGCTTATAAAGAAGTTAGAGCCAAACCCACCATTTTTGGCGTTAAATCCAATTAAGGCGCAATTCACTATTGTAGAGTTAAAGCACTTGAACCCACCATCTTTGGTGGAAGTCACACCCTCGACCTTTGGTTTGAGTCGAACCCACGACCTTTGGTATTAATTAGGCCGAGGTTAATTAAGGCACAGTTACCTAAGGTTAACTGTGCCTTAACAAGGCATTCGCACCCGTGACATTTTGTTGGAAAAAAAAACTCAAAATAACAAGTAACAACTCATTCGAATGAGCATGTCAACTAATTTAATGAATGTCCCTTGAGCGCACAGGCTTTCACCTTAACTCTCTTTGGCGTATAATAAAGTGATTGTCAATTTTTTCCCGTCACCGCTTTTCACCTGCTAATTGCCAAAGTTGTCGCTTGGCGAAAAAAGCGCCTGCATGCATCGACAGGTTATCGACGGTTTTTGCCAATTCTATCTGTGGTCTAAGTTGTAATCGAACCTTTTGAAATTAAATTGCATGCGTGATGCGAATTCCGTTTGTGGGCACAAGCTCCCGCAATATGCATTTAGTGTCGTGACTTGCAGTGTTCTACTGTTTCTATTCACTGTCCCCGCAGCATGACATTTAGTGGAAGTGCTCCGTTGTGTACCGAAATCCCACTGCATGCCCTAAAGCCCTGCAAAGCTATAAAGTGATAAGAACGTCGACGTCGCCACAGTCCATGGATCTCGCTGGAGACTGCAAACATTGCTTCCAGAACACGGTCAAAGAACACAAGGTAAATGAACGCCAAGTCAACAGAAGCGATGGCAGCCGCAACGTCACCTATCCTGCTGCATCATTCAAAAAAGCCGCCGCCTTAACGCGGATCATGAATTGCGTCTTCAATCGCTGGTTAGAAAGCTACTTCTTCTAACTTCTTTCCCATAGAGAGGCGTTATCATTATATATTTCTGCTCCGAGATCTCGTGCCATTGTGCGCTTTTTGGTCAGTGGTCCCAGCTCCATAAGTTAATCTGTCTCACTAGACGCACTGGCTTATACATATCCGTCGATCGCCGTGTACGCCTTGCAGGACGACCTCTAAAAGATAATGAGAGCAGCATTCCGGGAAAGTTGGTAATCCATTACTGAAGTAGTATTGCACAACAGAAAATACATGAACGTGGGAGAAGAACACATACCAAGCGGCGCAGACTTTCAACTAAGTTCATTATGCCCTGAATCGGTTTATCCATTTGAAGCAGTATAGACTGCGCATGTACTTACATGAAGAAAAAAGGAATTCCGCATTCGTCCAACATAGTTATAAATCATGTGATGCCGCCTTTCTTGGAGTTTATTGCAGTTACTTGGAGGCGGCATCACATGACTCATAACTATGTTACACAAATGCAGAATTCCTTTTTTTACTTCATGTAAGCATGTGCGCAATCTATACTGCTACACATATATTGTTACGGATGAGATGGGTTTAATTACAAGATGATTCAGAGAACGTAGAGACGAGATCACACGCAGCCAGGCATCTTCTAACACACGCGCAGTTCTTCTCCGACTCCACCGCGCAGCGGAACATCTTCCTCCGGAACAGACGAAACTCGCCGAGCGAGTTAGGAAACCACATGGTTGGCACCGCTTGATTCGCGGACCCTATGATGGTAGGGCTTCAGGCGGGCCACGTGAACCACTTATGTCTTCCCCGACCGGCGATTACTGGAGGTCAGTTTTGCTATCTTTAGTTGACGTCACTTATTCGGTTTAGTATCACGATTGGACCACTATACGTTGAAATAAACTGGCAATACAAGCCTTTCTTCCATGGAGGTGCCCACAATAAAACGTGATCACCTGGAGCGAAAGTGACAGGTATATGCCGGGCGTCATAGCGTGCCTTGGCTGAAACTTCCGAAGAAAGTGTTCGTAGGCAAGCAAGCCGACGCGTTTCTTCGGCACGACCCAATGTTTGTGCAATAGATATGTCTTCGTTTAGTGTGAATGGCAAAATTGTGTCCAAGAAACTTTGGGGACTGCGAGCATACAACAGATATAAAGGCGCATGCCTGGTTACTTCGTGCTTGGCTGTATTTTATGCGTACGTGATGAAGGGCAGCACGGCATTCTAATTCTTGTGATCAGCCGAGACGTACAGTGAGAACATGTTGGTAAGAGTACGATTCGTGAGTTCGGTGAGGCCATTTGTTTGTGGGTGGTATGGCGTTGAATGGCGATAAGTAGAACCGCAAAGGCGCAGCAGTTCTTCAACAACGTTGGCAGTGAATTGCCGTCCACGGTCATTTATCACAGCACGTGGAGCGCCGTGGCACAGGATGACAGAATGAAGGAGAAAGCACGACACATCGGCGGCAGTAGCAGAGGTAAGCGCCGCAGTCTCAGTATAGCGAGTCAAGTAGTCGACGCACACAATAATCCAGCGACGGCCAGTTGAGCTCTTGGAAAAGGGGCCCAGCAAGTCTATACCAACTTTTTAAAATGGTAAAGCAGGAGGTTTCACTGGTTTCAAAAAGCCTGCAGGAGGCGTCGCCGACTTCTTGTGACATTGGCAACCTGGGCAACTGGCAACGTAGTGTTGTGTGCTCTTTCATAACTTCGGCCAATAAAAGCGTTGGCGTAATTGGTGAAGGGTGCAGGCAAAGACCTGGTGACCCGATGTGATATCGTCATGCATAGCGCGAAGAATAGCAGTATGCAGGCGTTCGGGAACGACTACGAGCAACGAAGCGCCGTCAGCAGAGTAATTCTTTTGTAAAGCAGGCCATCACACAACGCGAACGGCGTGGTCTAACCTGACGTGCGGGCAGCCTCGAATAGGTTATTATAGTGTAGTATCACGACATTGTTCACATTTAAAGGTACTGATGTCAGGAAACTCGGTAATGCTGGCAAGATAGTCGTCGAAAGTTGTCGTCGTTAGTGTTGGAGTGCGGCGATGGGAGACAAGACAAGCTGTCGGCATCGGTATGACAACGACCGCTCTTGTAGGTGACAGAAAAGTTGTATTCTTGTAGGCCAAACGCCCAGCGTGCCAGCCGTCCAGAAGGATCCCGCAGTCCAACAAGCTAGCAAAGGGAATGATGACCCGTCACTGTCTGGAAATGGCAACCGTACAGATATGGCCAAACTTCTGGATGGCGAAGACTACTGCCAGGCATTCCAATTCGGTGACAGTATAATTTCCCGCCGTTCTCGTCAATGTCCGACTTGCGTACGAAACGACGTGCTGGCTCCCATGGCGAAGTTGAACGAGGACGGCGCCAACGCCCACACCACTAGCATCAGTGTGTAGCTCAGTTATTGCCTCGGCATCGAAATGGCGCAACACTGGCCCAGACGTTAGTAAGTACTTCAGCTGACGGAACGCATCTTCGCACTCTGTAGTCCATACATACGGAATGTCTTTGTGAAGGAGGCATGTGAGTGGGTGAGCAAGCTGGGCGAAGTTCTGAATAAACCGGCCGAAATACGAACACAGGCCAAGAAAACTTCGGAGGTCTTTCGCTGTCTTCGGTTGGCTGAAAGCGCGCACTGCAGAACTCTTTTCAAGGTCAGGTCGTATACCATCTTTGTCGACGAGAAAACCGAGAACGAGAGTCTGGCGCTCACCCAAGTGACAATTCTTTGAGTTTAAAACCAGTCCTGCGTTTTATGTACGGTCCAGTACGGCGCCAAGTCACTGATTGTGCTCCTCGAGTGTTTTTAAAAAAATGATTACATCATCGAGATAGCACATGCAGATCTCCCGTTTTAATCAGCGTAGCACTGTGTCCATAAACCTTTCAAAGGTTGCTGGCGCGTTGCATAATCCGAAAGGCATGACATTAAACTCGAAGTGTCCAAATGGGGTCACAAAGGCCGTTTTTTCCTTATCAGTCGGGTGCATCGGTATTTGGCAGTATCCCGATCGTAAGTCAACGGAGGAGAAGTAGGAGGCTGCATGAAGGAAATTGATAGCATCGTCGATGCGTGGCAGAGGGTATACGTCCTTCTTCGTGGCGGCGTTAAGTTTTCGATAATCAACACAGAACCTCCAAGAATTGTCCTATATCTTAACTAGTATCACTGGCGCTGCCCAGGGACTGCAAGACTCCTGGAGAACACCTTTCCGTAGCATTTCTTGAACTTGCTCGTCGATTACTTCTCGTTCTGCAGGAGAGATGCGGTACTGCTTCTGGGGAATAGGCATCGCTTGGCCCGTGTTTATGCGGTGTTGCGTTCGTGATTCAGGAAGCGAAATTGGACGCTTGTCCTGCGCAAAATCGAATACTGGCGCATAGCGGACGAGCACCTTTTGCAATGCTGTCCGCTCACAAGAGGATAGCGACTTGTTCGTCATCCGGAAGAATGCCAAGGTGTAGTCGCGATTTGCTGCGCTCGCGTCAAGAGAAGCGTCAACGGCAGCAATACTAACAGTCGCCTCAGTAAAATGTGGCCAGCTTGAGTCCAGTCGGCAGTAAAAGTTGCTCCATAGACGTGTTCACCATCCACACGTGAGCACGACCATCTACACATTCTATAAGGGATCGAGGAACCAGTATATTTTTCTTCAACATGGTAGGGGAGTATGGCTCAGTTAAACCATGACAGCGATGCGGAGGGCCATGCGTGGAAATTACTCGAACAAATACCGCAGCTTGAGCCGGAAAAGGGATATCATGGGACACGGAAAATACTCCCTGCGTGTCCACAGCAGATACTTCTGGTATTGGTGGTATGACCTGACTTCAAATAGAAATTTTACCAGCCCCACAATCTAACAATGCACCACATTCACCAAGAAACTCAATCCCAAGGATGATGTTGTGAGGGGTGTGTTCCAAAACAATAAATTCCATTGGAAAATCTTGTCCAGCAACACTCACTAGAGCAGAGAAAACACCAAAGGGCCGCAGGGTTTCACCCCCAACTCCACGAAACCTTGTCTTTCGGTCCCACGCGAACATAACTTTGTGTCCAACACGACTTTTATACAAATCACTCATCACTGAACTGTAGTACCGGTATCCACTAATGCATCTGTACGTAAACCATCAACACAGACAGACACTTTGTTTTTTAGGATGGTGACAGGTGGAGGACTACGTGACCGTCCCGCGACCTCACCTCCATCGGTCGCACCAGCTAGTTCCCCAGCTGGAGTGGTGGTGAAAGTGAGCGATGGCGAGGCGATGGCGAGCGGCGAAATTCAGTCGGAGGTGGAGTAACACTGCGGTCGGAAGCTGGAGACACACGCCAGGATACATGTTCACCCGGATGTCGTCGAAGAGGTGCAGCGGTCTGCCACGGCCTACTGTAGTGACCTCCAGATTGATACTCGGGAATGGCCAAAACGTGCTGCTGCCGTCTGCGACAATACCTGGCTATATGTCCACGGATTCCGCAGCTGAAGCAAATAGGTGGCTCGCGGTACACGGGGTTGTCATAAAATGCAGTTTGAGGCTGGTTGTATCGGGGTGAAAGGCTTTGGGGTGGTGTGGCCTGGTGGCGTTCGAAGTTACGCGAAGGATGCCGGAACTCCGTCGTGTCGACGCGGACACGTTCATCAAGCAAGGGCCGATTTTCGCTGTTAGTTTGAAGTGGCAAAAGTACCGGCGGTTCAGGAGAGCGTGCGCCTAGTGTGCATTGCTGGTATTCCCGTCGTCCATCTATTCCTTCACCTTGTGCTTGAAAGTGCGCCAGCTCTTCCTTAGAGAGTTGACGTACCAACAAAGCGATGTCGTGGGAGGTGGAGATGTCAACACTCGCGACCGTTCTGACGTTGTCATGTCTACCAAATTTTGTCAATACTCGTCGCGTCTTCAGCGCATAAAAAGCACGACAGTGACGTCTTATCCTTTGAGATAAGAAACTCGTAGACATGTTCAGCGATGCCCTCCAGGAGGTGTCCAACCTTATCTTCATCCGACATACCCATGTTGACAATTCTGCACAGTTTAAATACTTCTTAAATGTAAGTTCTGCATGTATCCCCGGGCAACTGTTCTCTTCGCGAAAGTGTATGTTCAGCCTTCTTTCTTTTTGAAAGTGAGTCCCTGAAGCAGCACTTGATTTCCTCAACGAACCTTTCCCAGGTAGTAATCGTGCTCTCGTTGTTATCGAACCAGAGACGTGTGGTTCCGGTACGAAAGAAAACGACGTTAGCAAGTCGCGCCAAAGAGTTCCACTCATTGTGACCGCTTACCCTGTGAGAATACTTGAACCAGTCGTCGACATCCTCATCAGCTTTGCCGGAAAAGGTGCGCGGTTCTTTCTGAGGTATCCAATAGATGACTTGCCTAGGGCGCTGACTATCATCTTGCATGTCTGTGTCATGGCTGCCGCCAGCTGCTTGCGATTCGTTCATGTCCCTTTCTTCAGGCGGTTGTCCGACCAAGCGCCGGCTTCTTCAGAGTGTGCGTAAAAGAAGGTTGTCCAGAGCGATTGTTTACAAGATTATCGAGAGGATGTAGAGACGAGATCTCAGGCAGCCAGGCATCTTCTAACACACGCGCAGTTCTTCAATCTCATCTTCGACTCCACCGCGCAGTGTAACAATATAAACCGATTCAGTGGCACAATAAATTTAGTTGAAATTTTGCGCTTGGTGTGTGTTCTGCTCTCACGTCCGTGTCTTTTTGTTGCGCAATAATACGCGTACTTGAGTTCTAGAAGGTCCCTCACATCTCTTCACGATGCGAAGCGTCTACTGAAGCGTGCAGCCGAATACTGGATTTTATAATTCCCGGATCCCGCTATCTGGGCGAGGCCCCCAACTAGCATCATAGAAGAGCAACTCCGGCGGCGGCAGAGCCTCCGCTCGCGCTTGCACATCATCAGGAGCGAAGCCAATGGCTCAATGCAAGAACTGGGACTCACGGCTGCAGAGGAAAGTTTATTTGGGATCAACAGAAGCTTTATATTCGCAATTAAAGAAGTTCAATGACATGATACTTGAAGAGATTCCGGACGGGCTAAGTGATGAATAAACACTTGGCTCTGCGAGCTACGGCAATCTAGTCACGAGGACAGCAATTACATTACAAGTCATATAATAAATAAAAATAAAAGTAAAAAATAATAATAACAAAAATTGCTCATTCTCCCGCTAAAGGGAACCATTGTGGATGCGAAGAAGCGGGGATATGGTTAGCTTGAGCGGGAGATGGTTTCCCGGCAGAGGCCCGAGAGCTCATCGCGGCGCTGCACAGGAGAGAGAATGAGGCGCGCGCGCTCCGTCATTTTCAAACCGCGGAACTAACGTGGCGCCCCCAGCGGAGTATGCAGCTGTCGCACCACCTGTCGAGCGCGCCGCTCCGGATTCCTAGAGGAGAGAAAGGGGAAGCTTAGGAGAAGTGATAGAGGGGGAGGGGACGCGCATGAGCTGTCGGGGGTGTGGGACGCCGCGGGACGGAGGAACGGACAAAGCCCCCGCCATAAGCTGTTTCGCAACTAAAAACACTGCGAACGATGACGAGTCCAGGCTGCCACAAGCAGAGATATGGGAATCGACAATCGCGGTACCAATTTTTTATGGAGTTCAACTCTGCCATTCACGAGAACGTGGACTTGACAATAACTGATAAGTTCGAGTTCATGAGCTTACTTGGAGCTGGTTCAGTAAATAGCCTATTTCTGGGCTCCAGGCTACGGAAGAAGGTTATAAAGACTGCAGTTGGATTTTCTCCAAAACGATGCGACGCCGACAGGCTGATTGTGTAAGATCATAGTCATAGCCTGCTTGATCTACAGGCCGTATCGTTCTCATATAACGTCTTTCGTCTCCAACACATGTACACAAAGTTCCTTCTGACGAGATGTTATATTATGTGATCAAATCTTAATTTCTGATGCAATGTGATTAATTGTAAATTATTTCCGGGACTGAAGATGTCAAAACTACGATCCGACTATGAACAATGCCGTTGTGGGGGAAAAGCGTCCGTGGACTTTTCGTTGCAGCATCAGGCTTCAGTTCTAGATGTCATCTGTTCGAATGCGGCTGTCGGACAATTTTATTGATTTATTAATTTTTAAAATAGCAGTTATAATTTATACATAAGCTCCAGAGCATGCCGTCAATACATCATAGGGGCGCGCGTACATTCTTAATATTTTTCGTGTTACCATTCTGCAACAAGTAACCACTGTTACACTGTTATCACTCGGCTCAAGAGGCGGCACATTCCTGTATCGGCACATTCCTGAATGTTGTCGCCCATTCTGTAGCAAGGAAAGTTGTTGAACTTGACCGCGTGCGCAAAGACAGGGGCGCTGCACACTTTGGAACAAAGGCGAGCACCACGGATTACCGCGGAATGCACGATAACTAAGCGCAAATAGACGACACATTTCACTCTTTTATTATTTTTCGACGACTGACGACTGTGCTCGCCGCTGTCGTTTATTTTGAGTAGTACTTATTTTTCTGGGCAGAAATTGTCCCAATAAAAAGTTAGATTCGTAATTGCAGTTTTCGTACTGTCTGGTTCCTCACAGTCACAAAAATTTAACTATAGCCAGTCGCAAAACAACTGTGCTGTGCAGGCCCAGTATTATTCTCTGTGGTATGGTCAGCAGTTTGGCTGAGAACTAAACTTCTAACTACTGCACACTGCGAACGTGCTTCGGATTCATACAGGCCAATGCATTGTTCTTTTTTTTGCCAGGGAATTCTAAAAAGGGACGTTCATTTTTTAAATTTTCGAAAGGAGAATTCGATATTGAATTCCAAGTGAGGAATGGAGCGGACCATATAAATATCGCTAAACACAAGGTAATGTACGTTGCAGTTACCGCAAAACGCGCTTTTCGGGAAAGGGTGTAATTGCACGATATCCTTTTATAAGTGTGTTTGCTGAGGAAAACATGTTTTTTCTTCGGCTGTTACAAGCTACTCTTAATGGTTTTGCAAAGACCCGCAATAGGGGCTGCCACAATAAAATGCTTTGTAAGCTGTCATGGTGCGATAATAAATGGCGGATAAACATGAGTAGTGTCGTTCGTTTCGTCCATGAGCGATCGCACTTGTCGTGATTTTTCACACTTTATTCTTGCTCTAGCGCCTGGCTGAAGTTCGCGTAATTATAGTTAGAGTTCCTGTGTCTTTGAATTCCCGTGCGAATTAATTATCTTTGTATGTGGCATCATTATATTGTTTAGTTACAAATGACAGTATGTACAAAACAAGTTTCAACAAAAATAAACGGCGCAACTCAGACGCGAACATGGAATCATATACAAGAGGACGGACGCTGTTATGCGTTCTTCCAACCACGTCTGTTTCGTGCCGTTTATTTTTCTTCTTGCATGACGCACCAACTAGCAAAACTTAAATACTACTTGTAAATAACAAAATCTTACACTGCGCTTCTTGGGAAAGGCATAGTGTTTTCCTGTAATCGCAGTTAGGTCCAAATTTATTAACGGAGGGCACCATGAAATGAAAGGCTGAAATAGGCAAATAGCATATCGTAACACACAAAAAAGCCAATGTCTACTACAACTGATCATTTAGAATGACTTTAAGGATAACCAACTCTGTCCAATGCTGGCCTGTCACCGTGTTTTCTTCTCGGCTGGAATATGCACTTGCTCTACAGCTACCGGCATCAAACGATGTACTTAGATAAAATGACAGCAACGACTTCTTGGGAAGCTAGGCTAGCGGTATGCCTCTAAAGTAAAACAGATGTACATGACTCGCACAGTCTGACACTCGTGGTGAAAAATTGAGCACCTTAAATACACGACAATAGGGCATGCTTGAATTGCAGTAAAAATAAACATTCCTTTCTTGCTGCAAAAAATTCAGTTTACATAGTGGAACATTGTGATGAATGTACAGATGCTAGAAATACTTTATGACTATATACGGTAGATAACATTTCAAGGATATTTGCAAACTCAAGAAACGATTAAGTCAGGTAATATTTTAAATATTATCACACAGAGAGGAGTAACCTCTTTCTTGAAATTCTCAGCAGCTAACGCAAGCTCACGACACAACAGTCGCCAGCACTTTCAATGTGATCAGAATAAATTAATCATGCACGAACGTGTACCACATCTTCCTGAGCAGTGACAATATAGTGACGTACATGAGGCACTCACGTGCAAGGCTAGGCGTTCGAAAACCTCTCTGCACTGTACCGCGAATATTTTACAGGTGCAGCGCGCTTGTAGCTGCAGTTTTCCACGTGAGCACATCGTGTGCTCGTTACACATTCTACTTTTACTTTTAACCTATCTACCTCTCTGCTTTAGGCTTTCCTATCATTAGGTATTAGAGAGTGATTTTGCGTACGGCCATCTCTTCTACGCGTAAAATTTCTTGGAATTTGATTGCGCGCTTGCACAATTTCATATTTCATTCATCCGCCGTGTAATATTTGAGCATTGCCTGGGATCTTTTTCTGTTATGGGTTCTAAGCTTAAAAGGGCGCATTGTAATTACGAAGAATTAAATTATTATTTTAGTTTAATATTGTTAGCAGATTGATCCAATCCAAACAAAGACACAATAAATGCCCATAATAACATGATGCAGCGCGCTTGAATTATCACAGTCGGTCGCACAATTCACAAGTGCATAACAATCTCAGAAGCGCATTTAAGGCTTCGTGTGGCGAAAGCCGTTCGGGCTAGGATGCAAGGAATTCTCACTCCATTCAAGCGCTATCGTCAAGTTTTAACGTGAAAGCGTGAAAGCCCCGTGTCGCAGAAAATCCGGCGTTGGTGTCGGCGCTGGTGTCGTTTTCGCCGTCGTCATGAAGCATCGGCGTCTGGCGGAAATAATCATGTCGAACCACATCATCCCGAACCACTCCTACCGGGCAGGCCCTTCGCGTGGCGTAAGGCGTGAGTGAACAAAAATCGAATTTCTCAAAGTAAAATCCACCAAGAAAATTGCAAAGTACGACTTAACCACAACGTACAGACGTGATAGCGTCGGATTGTAATTTCAATGTACGAGAAAAAATTTTGATAAGCAGCCAGGGATCTTTGAATGCTATCGCGCTCCACTCTTAAAGGCGAACCATAAGCGTCCTCCAGTTTTGATGGCGTTTCGCTGTACCTTGATTCTAGGCAACATTGCAAGGAATGTTGAAAACCGAGCCTTTCTAAATTTTGATCGGGCCCTATGTCGCAGAAAATATGGTGTCGGTGTCAGCGTCAACGGTGTCCATCAATAGCACTATCGCGTTCCACTTTAAAGGTGAAGCTTAAGCGTACTCCAAGTTTTAGGAGCACGGTTGCAAACACTTTTCCTTTCGCATTTTAATGGGAACAGTTACAGGGCAGATGATTGAGCATCTTCGGACAGTCGCAGTTGTCACAAGTAGGACTGTCGGCCATTCCCAAGTAGTACGAATAGGCATTCGTGAATGCAACGCCAAACCAGCGGTAGTACCTAAGTGCGTCTTCCACTCGTGGTACTCCTGGTTGAAGTCGTAGTTGCAGACGTGGATACAGTCTGTGGAGACGTGAGTTGGTAAATTCCCTTGAGTACGCCCGCCTCAGATAAAGGACGCGCGCGAGCGCCCTAAGCCTTGTGGCTGCATCTGTTGTCGACAGCGGTATTGGTGTACTGTGAAGACCGTCGTCGGTTCAACGGGCATAGTCATCCACAGCGTTTTACCAGAAATTCCGCAATGACCGTTATCCAATAAAACAACTGTGGCTCCAATCCACACTGTGAAGGTCGTTGGACAGCGAAGGTATAAATGACACCCACAACGATTACCCATTGTGATGTCACCTGAATTCACACACGTGGCTCTAGAAAGAGTGGAACCAGAGACAAGTGAGATGTATATTCACGCTGTGCTTCTGGCGTCTTTACTTTCCGTGGTCTACCTAAGGTAGCCTGGAACGAACTGAATGAGTTGCTAAACCGTGGTGACGTCACTACGTGATTTCTATGCTGTTGGATACTTTTGCACTAGGAGTAGCTTACGCAACCACAATCTTTATCGGGAAACACACGCCGGAGAAGGAACGTGCTTTGTATTATTCGCAGACGTCATTGCCATACGTTATATGGTTTGCTCTTCATACAAAGGTTTTGATTGACGTCAACTCTTTTCGAAGCAGCTGCAAACCTAATCTTTGCCGGAACGCGTCGGAGGGTGTTCCCAGTGTTCAGATGCGGCTTATCATCCATCATGTGGTTTTGGTGCTTTGTGGTTTTATTTTGAATACGACTGCTGAACTGTATGCTGTGTGCCTGATTTCAACGGAGATATGCTGTTTGTATTCAATTTTGAGCATGGCATTTTTTGCTTACGCCAACGACACGAAAATTTCCTTGGCTGGTAGAGCTGCATAGCTTCGCTTTAAAATGATGTTGTGCCGCTTGTCGATAGGGTGATGGTGAAGGAGTCCGGTGTCTACAAAAATCGACTCGTTAGGTTTGCGATTGAACAGAGACCGCAGACACTGGAGAGCGGGCTTCGAGTAACAAAAAAAATGGACCATGAGTGTGATTATTTGTGACCAATAAACTTGTGAGCACCAGGGATGTCTGCGATATCTGCAGGCGTCGATTCTGATAGCTGAATTCTGATAGTGCCACGTTGTAGTGACCCGAAGGAGCAGACCGTGGAAAAACTAACTAGTGACAAAACAATTTTTTCATTACGTCGAACTTGTACCACAAAAAGACGTGGTAATTAGGCAGAACAATAGTTACGAGCACTTGCGTCCATCGTCAAGATCTAATCAGCGTTATTTACACACGACTCGTAGAAGATTGTATAGTAATCGATGATGCTTGCGTGCTTGCTGAATGTACAGTGCTGAGGGATCGAAAGGCGATACTGGGACAACACGGAGGCCGGCACTTTTTTACGCCACTGTCTCGCTTGCGTTCTCCTGTGTTTCAACAAGTCAAGAATACAAAGGAACACCCAACCACGAGCTGGACGCACCCATCACCTTCGCAGAGGTGTATGCAGCGGCGCAAAGCTTCGAAAGAAATACAGCACCCGGATTGGACGGTATTACAAACGCCATTGATACGCAACCTTAGCACTGACACATTACAAGCCATCACGGACCACTTCAATCAAGAAATATGGACACCGGGTGGAAAACTACCCACAGAGTGGACAATGGCCCAGATCGTACTCATACTGAAACCTTGATCAGCTGCGACCAATGTCACTAACATCCTGTATGGGCAAGAGAGAGAGAGAGAACAAGCGAGAGAGGAAAGGCAGGGAGGTTAACCAGAAGTCAGTTTCCGGTTTGCTACCCTACACTGGTGTGGGGGAAAAGGGGTTGGAGAGAGTGCAAAGAGAGAGAGAGAGCGAAAAAAAAAACAGAAAAAAAACACAGGCATTGGTAACAAAGGAGGCGTTCCAGTCACAGACGTTCACACAGGCCAGTGGACTTCAGGAACCGCAGGAGCGCTTGCACGGCCTTCTGATGCGATGTTGAGTCGCGTCGATGTTGCAGAATTGTTTCTTCCGATAACGGCTGGTCATCCAATTGGTTCAGCACGACGGAGAGCGATTGTCTCTGCACACTGTATTGTGGGCACTGACAAGAACATGACGAATCGTTTCCGCGTCTCCACAATTGTCACATGCTGCACTGTCGGCCATCCCTATGCGGAACGCGTAGGCATTGGTGAACGCGACGCCCAACCATAGCCTACACAGAAGGGTCGCATCTCTTCGGGGAAGTCTTGTTGGAAGTCTAAGGCTTAAAGTTGGGTCCAAGGTGTATAATCGGGCGTGCATAAAATGTGGTTTATTCCAGTCTGATGAAGTGCATTGGCGTGCAAGCAGGCGGAGCATCCTTGCAGCATCTGTCCTAGACAGCGGGATCGATAGGCGGTTGTCTTGTTCATGAGCTGAACGAGCAGCTTGATCGGCACGTTCATTGCCAATAATTCCACAGTGACTTGGCAGCCACTGAAAGATTATTTCGTGTCCTTTTTCAGTCAGGTGGTGTATGGCCTCTGTGATTTCGAAAACCAGTTGTTCCTGTGGACCGCGCCGTAAGGCTGACAGTAAGCTTTGCAGTGCCGTCTTCGAGTCGCAGAAAACGGACCATTTGTGTGCTGGTTCATTATTAATAAAATGTAGTGCGACTCGAAGCGCTGCCAGTTCTGCTGCCGTCGACGTTGTCAAGTGAGATGTTTTCATCTTGATAGTGGTGGCTTTTTCTGGAATAACGACAGCGGCGGTAGAGCTGTTCTGCAAGACGGAACCGTCGGTGTATATGTGGGTGTAAGTCCGGTACTTTTCATATAATAGGAGTAAGGTAAGCTGTTTAAGAGCCGGCGATGACATATCTGCTTTTTTCCGGACGCCAGGTACTGTCAGGATGATCGTTGGCTGAATGAGGCACCAAGGAGGAGTGGAAGGTCTCGCGGCAGGTGTGAAGCAAGATGGTATAGCCTCACGATGTGCGGATACCATTCGGCAGAACGAGGCGTGTGGTCTCTCCGCAGATAGAGAGGCTAGATGGTGGCAAGGAGTCCGTGCAAGGTGCCTTACGTGCATTCGTATTGCTTCAACTGCGATGTGGGTCTTTATGAGGTGGTCTCTGGCGATTGCAATAGTTGCCGCCGTTGACGCACTTCGAGGAAGACCTAGACAAATCCGGAGCGCCTGGGCCTGCACACTTTGTATAGTACGTAGGCTTGTTGTACTTGCGTTAGTCAATGCTGGCAAGCTGTACCGCAAGAAGCCGAGAAAAAGTACTCTATATAATCGAAGCATAGCGCTTGTCGACATTCCCCAGGTCTTTCCAGCGAAGAATTTTAAAAGGTGACAGACACCTGTCAACAGTTTTTTCATGTACAATACATGGGGGCTCTATGAAACGTCTCTGTCAATAATGACACCCAGGAATTTATATGACCGTACAAATGGTATCATCTGACCATTGATTAACACACTGTAATGCGTCATAGGCTTACGCGTAAATGCCACAAGTGCACATTTGTCAGATGAAATCTCCAGGCCTTGATTTCGGAGATAGTGTGCAGTCTGAGTGGCAGCTTTTTGGAGCCTGGCGCGCAGCTGTAGGCGTGTCACTCCGGACGCCCAAACGCATATGTCATCCGCGTACATTGATAATTTAACTGTGTTTGGAAGGTGATGAAGGAGACCAATCAGCGTAAGGTTAAACAACGTAGGGCTCAGTACGCCACCTTGGGGGACGCCACAGTAGGTGTAATGCAAAGAAGTGCGGCCGTCCTCGGTGCTCACAAAGAAAGATCGCATAGCGAGATAGCTATGAATCCATCGGAACATCCGACCACCGAGGCCTATCTCTTCGAGAGCGGCGAGGATGGATTCATGTGTAACGTTGTCGTACGCACCTTTGACGTCGAGGAACAAAGAAGCGCACAGACGTTTACACCCTTTTTGGTGCTGAACATAGGTAACCAGGTCGACGACACTATCAATCGACGAGCGGCCGCGTCGGAATCCTGCCATGGCATCTGGGTAGACGTTATGGTATTCCAAGTACCACTTCAAGCGTCCGAGGATTATCCGCTCCATCACTTTTCCCACGCAGCTCGCCAATGCAATCGGGCGATACGAAGAAAGCTCCAACGGAGACTTTCCAGCCTTCAGTAGCGGAACTATGCGACTAGTCTTCCAGCTTGTGGGAAGTGTGCCAGCTCGCCAGGATTCATTATAGATTTCAAAAAGAACACTCCTCGCCCGCTCACCCAGATGACACAGAGCTCTGTAAGAAATTCCGTCAGGTCCGGGTGACGACGTGTGTCTGCACAAAGCTAGCGCCGCCTTGAGTTCATGGATTGAAAATGGAAGATCCATGCGGGGGTCACGTGGTGGCGGGAAGCTGCTGAAACGTGAGAAGTTGTTGGAAGCTGTGTGCTGCCCGGATAATCTGGCACAGAAGTCTTCTGCGACATCAATATCTGGTCGTTGTTGGAAGAGGGCCAGAGCCTTGAATGGAGACTGTTGTACGGGTGGCGTCCTGAGCCCTCGCACCGTCCTCCATAAGTGCGATAGGGGCTTGCGAGGGTCCAACGATTCACAGAAAGCAGTCCAGCGTTGTGACTCTAGCTTCTAACCGGCGCTATAGACAAGATTAAAAGCTACCTTCAGGCGGCAGGTATGACCTGCGCCCCAAACAAATCTGAATACCTGCTGATAAGACCACCACGCACCCTGTCCAACCGTGCACCCCCACTTCACCTGACGATTGCCGGACAAGGCATCAACAGAACCTCGGTAGCATGAATCCTGGGCATTACATAATTTGGAAGAAATAATCAAAACCACAGGGCAAGACAGTACACGTACTCTAATGCGCTCTTCGAAATTCACTGAATTTGACGTAGAATTAGAGCGACTTCGAGCTATACGGCGACGTGCCGAACGTAGATACCGACGCACGAAGTCAATGGACGATCTACGGACCGCTAGACGCCTGTATGGGCAAAATGTTTGAAAAAGTCATACTCACTCGTCTCGAACAATACACAGAAGAACGGGGGCTCCTATCAAGATCTATGTACGAGGCGAGGGATGTCGGCCCAGGACATAATCTTATTGCTCAAAGAGGGGGTGCTCAACCCACCTCCAGGTAGCCTCAACAACTTACTCCTTGCGCTCGCCATCGAAAAAGCATTCTACAACATTACGCACTCTACCATACTAGACGGCCTCATAGCCATTGGATGCGGGGAACGCATATTCCATTATGTCTCTACATTCCTTGGCAATCGCAAGGCACAGATTGGCATGGCCGGCAATAACTCACCACCATACGACCTTCCACTGAAAGCCACGCCCCAGGGATCCATCCTGTCCCGATTCCTGTTTACCATCGGGCTCCGGAAGCTAGTCCTACAACTGGAGGGTATACCGAATCTAGGCTGTGCCTTTTACGTGGACGAGATATCACTATGGGTAACCAAGGGCTCCTATGGAGAACGGCAAGATGTCCTGCAAAACGCTATAGACAAGATTAAAAGCTACCTTCAGGCGGCAGGTATGACCTGCGCCCCAAACAAATCTGAATACCTGCTGATAAGACCACCACGCACCCTGTCCAACCGTGCACCCCCACTTCACCTGACGATTGCCGGACAAGGCATCAACAGAACCTCGGTAGCACGAATCCTGGGCATGCACATACAAGAAAATAACAGCGTAAAGACGGCAATAAACAAACTCAAACACACAGTCAAGAGTATTACAACTATCATAGCTAGAATAGCCAGAAGCAAAGATGGGATGACAGAAGTCGAGACATTACGCACGGACAGGCCTTCGTCCTCACCCGAATCACCTTCGCTCTGCCCTTCCAAGCTACACGTAAGACCGAAATAGAAAACATCGACAAGCTCATTAGAATCGCATACAAAGCTGCACTCCAACTTCCGAATTGCACGAGCATAGACAGACTCATGTCGATCGGCATAAATAACACATATGAAGAACTGGCAGCCGCAAAGATAATCGCACAAAGAAAATGATTTAACAATACACACCAGGGCAGAAAACTACTGCAAAGACTGGGATACCCTCTCACCCCCAATAATGCGGAGACGACACAGTCATCGTAGCAGTGCACCTACGGGCTCGCATCATCGTGGAACCGGTCCCCAAGAACATGCATCCGCTATGCAACCAAAAGCGCCGGCAAGCGCGAGCACGAAAACTCCTCCAGAGAAGGAACCATCCTGATACTTGCTACACCGACGCTAGCCTTTACTACACAGCACTACAAGGCCCCAGAAAACCGGCATACGCAACGGCAGTAACTAACCAAAAGAAAGTGGTAGCCTGCGCATCCATACGCACCAGATCAAGCGCCACGGCGAAGGCAGCAGCCATAGCCCTCGCAATCAAAGAAACAGAACGAAGAGGTCGCTCCGCATATATCCTGACGGATTCACAGGCCGCCTGTCGGTTATATCTTAGAGGCACACTTCCCTGGTGCGTCACCGATAGCCTGGGCCCCACGCTGACTGTGGACCATGGGGTCGTCTGGTGCCCAGGGCACACAGGCCTGGAAGGCAATGAGGAGGCCGACTGCGTAGCTCACGGACTTACTGACCGAGCCGCAGAAGACTCTTCGAGGCCACTCACAAACCACCATGAAGATTCCATCACGAGCAGGCAGATTTTCGAGGACCAGCACCTGACCAGGCGGAAGTACGCTCCTCCACATCCCAAACTAAGCAGCCAACAGGCCAGGGACTGGCGCCGCCTTTAAACCAACATTTACCCGCACATATCAAGGTTGCACGCAATGTTTCCAGAGGTATACTCAACCAGTGTATGCCCCTGGTGCAGCGACCACATAGCCACACTGGCACACATTTTATACCAGTGTACGGAACGCCCAGCCGAGGCAGTAGCCAGGCTGGTGAGCTCATCACAGACACTCACAACGTGGGCTTGGGAGGCACGGCTTTCCGAGCTGGCACTGGGAAGCCAACTGGCGACCCTGGACCAGGCCCGGCGAGCCGCCGCGGCCAGTGGGGCTCTACAAGAGGGCTCCACCCCAGAATAACCACACCAATCTTCGTACAATAAAGTTTATTCATTCATTCACTTTTGCGCCACCGGTGGGCACTGGGGACACTGAGATGATGCATTTTTGTGTCACACGAAAGCGAGGCTCTTGTTGACGCATCGTAACTGCATTCGGCCCCCTAAGCGATCACCCAGCCATCACCGGTGGCGAAAAAAGCGCCTGCCGCCATGATGTCTGAGTATCGCGTTTCAATCGCTGAGCACTGAAAAATTCGCGTCCCCCAACAATCTGATGACAAAAGGTTCGACGATAACATAGACAACCGAGAGAATCGTGTACAACAATCTAGAATGTTGTGATGCACGCAAGCGTGTCTTGCACAGGGCGATAACTTTGAACATTCCTTAGCCGATTATCATGAAAATTAAACAAGGAGTTATGTCAATGCCCCCTCTTGAAAAGCAACGTCCCAATGCTCAAAAAAGGAAACCACAGCAAACTAAATACGCATAGTAAATAAAAGACAGCAAAGGGACAAAGAAAACAATTGCGGTAGAGCCCATCTGAAACAGACTATCGACTGTAATGCGATAGCATTTATTCAGTATAGCGACACAAGTTATTCGCCCGACGAAACGCGGTATGTATGAGGAGTGTACTGTAACGGCGCTCATCTTTCTCGCTTCCCAAACAACACTCGATGCCATGTGTTACCGTTGACGCTTAGCCTGAGCGTGACTTCTGAAATGCATGGCGCAACGGTTTGTGCGAACGCTGAGAAACGCGTCATGCGACAAGCGGGCCCCTCGCTCGCGCTTCTTGCTGATCACACAGTCTGATCCAGTGACATTGCTCAGAATTCCACGCGTGGCCTCGGAGCCGAGAAGCGTGGCGCGCCGGTGCCTGCAAACGCTGAGAATTGTCTCCTCGCTTGTCACAGACTCAGTGGCACATATTCAGTGACCGAAATAAGCGAGATGTTCATTGAAGAGCGTAATATACCCAGTGCATTTTTGGCGCCGCTCGGTAAAGCGTGGGCGTGAAAGGCGTTCATTGAAAAGCGGCACATAGCCAGTGCAGTTAAGGTGCACCCTCCAAATGAGTCGGGTTGCGCTGCTTGGGTAACCCTTGTTAGGTGGGTTCGATTGCGCTCAGCATCGAAGATAATTTTTTCGTTATTTTAGCGTGGCATATTACCAGGTTACCCAAGTTGCCGTCAAATGCGTTAATTGAAGAGCGGCACACACCTACTGCCATATACCCAGTTACCCAGTCGGCATCAGATAAGTTCAGTCAGGAAAGCATGGTTTCGCGAACATGAAAAGAAAGACTTGGAATGAAAAGTAGGAAACAACAGGTCAGGGGCTGAATCGTTTCCTACTTTTCTTTACAAGTCTTTCTATTCCTGTTCGCGCAACCATGCTTTCCTCGTATGTCAACCAACTCGCCCAGCAACAAGTTCTACTCAAGTTCAGTGAAAATCAACACAAACCGAAGAGTACATCCCAGTGTTCCAACTTGGCGTCACAGAGTTGCTTCGAATAGCGGTGCTCACTCAGTCTCGCATCTGCAGTGACACAAGTCGGCGTGAAGGAGGTTCGTTGAACAGAGGCACGAATGGACACATTGGCGCATACTTAGTGACAAATGTTAATCCGATGGTCGGTTTCGTACCCTCTTATCTAAGATCAGCAGTCCGACGCGCTAGCATTCGACCATGGCCAACCCAGTGACTCAGGTAGGCGGTAAAAACGGTTAGTTACAAACATAGATAGGTAGATAGATAGATGGACAGATAGATAGATAGAAAAATAGATGGATAGTACAAATACAGATAGTTCGTTAGCGCGCGTAGTATGGCTTAAGCGCAACAGGGAAGAGTTCAGATTGCGCGCGGCGCCGCTGTGATTGCGTACTGTCGCCTGGCATCTGCTTATTATCGAGAGCGCCAATGCGTCGGAGGATCTTGTGTGGTCCCAAATAACGTCACAATAGCTTCTCACTCTGTCCACGCTAGCGTGTTGGGGTCACAATCTAAACATGGTTGCCTGGCTGGTATTCCACATAACGTCGTTGAAGTTTGTAGGGTCGACTGCATTTTTGATCGTTCTTGATGCGCCCACGCGCGAGATGTATGGTTTCTTTGGCACGCTGCAGATAGGTTGCGACGTAGCGGTTGACTTCGTCAGTGACAGGCCGCAGCATGGCGTCGAGCGACTTCACCGGATTCATTGCGTAAACCTGCTTCAACCAAACGTACTAGACTAGGTTGAGTTTAACTCTCCGCATACGCCGTATATTACGGGCGCCTTAGTGCCATGGTGGGAGCGCCGCAGGTGCAGCTCTGTGTTGGCGAACGTGCTCGTGTCCTCGACTTCAAAACTTAGGAACGAAATGTGTGTTTTCATAGATGCCATTTTTAATGTTTGTGTAGCCTCGGGTTTATGACATTGATTGAGAAACCTTACTGAGCTGTGGTAATGGTGCTGCACTCCTGTGGAGTTTGCTGTCCGAGTCCTTAGTCCAGGGCCCCAGCAGCCCTGGCCGTCCGCTGCGCTCTACTAATCGTTGATGATTACTACTAAGTAATAATTAATAATTAAATGAATTAAATTGTACGAATAGTTGCTACTAATCAGCAGTGGTAGTAGTCAACGGGCCAGTCGGGTTTTATTAATAAATAATTATATAGTACTAGTCCTTGCCACGAATCAGCAGTTGTAGCGGTCAGTAGGCCAGACGATATTTAGTTATTCAATTATTTATTTACTTCTAATAATTTATACAGTTGTAGCTGTTACCAAGTCAATCGGTTAATTATTCAAATAATAAATGAACAATTATTTAGGCAAGTAATAAATATTTAGTATAATATTTGCTACTAGTCAGCAGTTGTAGTAGTCAGCAGGCCAATCGAAGCCCTTCTCTTAAAATAGTAGGAATAAACTCAATGCACCTTTCTTGATATATACACACTCCCAGCACTTTATTTTGGAGTGAAGAAAGTGAAGCTAGCCCTAGTTTACTTCATGAAAGCACCACATTTACAACTGCGATGTTAAAAACTACGAACAGACTTTACTTGCACATTAAAGGAAAGTCCTCGCTGCAGGAACCGCGCATAAAAAGGCATTCGCATCACCGAATAAAATACCATGTTACGTAAACTCCTCGAAAAGCACAGCGCCTCCAACACGCAAAGAGTTTCTCAAAAAGCGCCGAGACTGCAACAAAACGCGCATGTATACACATTTCCAAACAACGACGCGTTCCATTAGGGCGATTACTCAGTTGGCATCCTCCTTTCCACATTTAGCTGCTGCCATTCTTGTACATTCGTCAATCATTACAAGGAAAGCCTGCGTCCTCAGCACGCCTTCCCCCTTCTTTTTGACTTCATCGAAGTCGAGGTGGACAACTTCAAAGGGTACGCTCGAATACATGGGAATGGCCACTTCGTTTCCTCTAGGTTTGGATTTGAGTTTTGCCATTTGGCACAGGTGGCAAGTTCGGACATATTTGTGTACATCTTCTTTCATACTTTCCCAGGTAAGCGCTGGTTCATCTTCCTGAACATCTTTGAAAATCCGTCGTGCCCACCCGCCCACCCGGCGCAGTCGCAGAGGATTAAAACTACTGCGCGTTGAGAAGACTCACCGAAAGGGAAAATGGACACGCCAGGTAGCTACCGTCCAAGTGACAAGCGCGATGCTGACTCGGGCGCGTCTTCTACATCCATCGAGCCGCTCATCGACGTGACCAGCAAGGCAAGCGCACGCGAGTGTCCCTTGACAGAGAGAGGTACGGCTGAATTTCGTACTTTGATGCACCATGACGAGACCTACTGTCAAACACCGTCCAATGAGTCACCTTCTGGACAGAATACCATAGATATTATGATTAAATTACTGCAGATGCAGTTAAAGCAGGTTGAGGCAACAGTCACAGCTCTTGAACATATTGGGCCAGGCGGCATTACACAGAGCCGTTCCAAAAGGTGATGCCATAAAGCAGGACCATTTTGATGGTATATCTACGGCTGCCACTACGTGGATTGGCTTCTATTAATACGCCTGCCAACAAAATCGGTGCGATTCGGACGATGACAACATAAGAAACCTCAGGCCATTTTTGTTGGGAATTGCGAAATAGTGATTCGACATGAGAGTCTTAGACCACCTAAGTGACACATGGAGTCAATAGAAATAGCTTCCTGACATCATTTGAAACTAACCGGTTAGAACGGTGGAATAACGCCATTTTCTTTAGACACAAAGTCGGTAGCGTTCAAGAATACATTTATGAAAAGCGAAGGCTACTCCTGGTCGCTGACGCAAGCCTTCCTGATACATCAGTTGTGCCACTGATTATGCTAGGCATGAACAAAGACTGTAAGAAACAGCTGCTGGCCAAATCTCCAAAGACCGTCGAGGATCTCTAGATCGCCCTGAACAACGTTATTGTACACTCCCTTCCGCATGCCGACCGACATCTAACTACAAGGAATAAGCCGAAAATGTCGGTCAAGTGGACGCCAACAGCATTGTAACCCGAGAGCAGGTGAAGCAGAAGCGAAATAGAGATCACTTGGGAGTGAAGGTGTGGAAAGCCAGGTAAAGTGTAAGGACCAATACATCTGTGTCATACAGCGACAGAGCTGTTGTATATTATTGAAGGCTAACATTCTTCATGCCGAAATGGAAATAATGGCAGAGGCACACATGTGCTAGTGGACACAGGAGTGTCTGTGAGTCTCATAAATGAGGTCCTGGCAGACAAAAGGGAAATCCGACAAGATAAAGCAGTGGAGGCGCAAAGTTACGATGACAACAGAAGACTTCTGCATTACTGGACAACAGTGATTGATAAATACCAGAATCGTACAATCGAGGCCAAGGTACTTTTAAGGAATGGCGTGAGTTTTTCTTTCATACTTTCAAGGCCGGACATGAAGCGCCTCTAGTTAAACATATATTTGAAAGATGAATTAACTATCGACTCAACTTTAGAAGAAAACTGCGTTGCACAAGAAACGCAAGTTAGGACAATTAGAAATGCCGACGAGATGCTGACAACGTATCCTGAGCTAATCTGCGTTGGAGCTTACCCTCCTGCGACTTCTTTCCTGGAAGTTCCATTCAAGCTGCAAGACACAAATGTAGTCCGCAAGAAGCCCTATTCGCCATCTCACGAGAAGAAACTATGGCTCAAAAACGAACTGCAACAAATGCTACATGCTAACATCACCAGGCCCTCGACATCCCCGTTTCATCACCTATAACAATTGTGCCTAAGGAGGGACGGTACTTCAGGTTGTGCGCGGACTATTCGATTGATAAACGGACAGACAGACTTGTTTCCATTTCCTATGCAGGGATCGATGACATAATTAATGAAACTGGGAGATGCGAGTGGTTTTCGCGAATCGATCTCTGCAAAGGTTATTGGGAAGTCCTCTACAAGAAGTTTACAGCTTTTGTTATACCTTTCGATGCTGTACGAATAACAACAGGCTCCCATTTGGCTGGAAGAACTCGGCCGCTGGTTTCAAAAAATGATGAACAATGCTCTATCTGCTTTTACTGAACAATTTTGCAACGTCTACGTGGACGACATAATTGTGTACTCTAAAACAGAGTACCAGCACGCAGAGCATTTATAACAGGTTTTGGAAGCACTGAGTAAAGCCAGGCTGAAGATCAACCTAAAAAAAAACCAAGTTCTTCAAGCGGTCTGTGGCATTTCTGGGCAGAGTGTTTAACGGTAACACGAAAAGCACCAAAGCAGAGTCTGTCGAGAGGATAAAGACATTGCCTCGGCCGTACGATGTGCATTCATTGCGAGTTTTTCTAGGTCTGTCTGGACACTTTCGAGCCTTCATACCAGACTACGCCACCATGACGAAGTGCTTGACATCTCTTACAGTGAAAGGCGCACCGCTTGTTTGGAATGAACATTGCGAACAAACATATCAAGCATTGTCAACATCATATTTTCAGATCCGGTCTTGATACTTTCCGGCCTTCGAAAAAACCTTTCTAGCTCTGCACGGACGCATTATTATGGAACTGGGGCTGTACTCTACCGACGGGCTGACTCGCAGCCACCAGCGCGCCAAACTCAAGGCTGTGGGATTATTTACGAAAGTGCAAGAAAAGCTACGCTACTACCGAAAGAAGCACTTGCATGGTAATGGCTGTAAGGTATTTCGAACGCATCTTGAAGGTCGACAGTTCAAGCTGTTTACGGACAACAAACAAGAAAAAAGTTGTGCGCCATGGACATCTGGGAGGGAACAGAGGAAATTCGGCCACGCGCCGGAAGTTTACGTGCCAGGACATGCCGGCAAGAATCTTCCGACTGTACCGTGACAGCACAGATCGGTGGGCATGACGGATCTCAAGGACGTTCAGGTAGATAAACCAGCACTTTACCTGGGAAAGTATGAAAGAAGACGCACACGAACATTTCCGAA